>NC_044906.1:2411733-2576825 GCF_001633185.2 Quercus lobata | reverse complement strand
TTCCCTTCATACTTTTTTCTTTTCTACTGGTGAATTGACAATCACCTTGGAGGATGTGGTTAATAACTTCCTCCTCCCGGTGTTTGGCGAAGAGAATCCCTTTCATATTAATCTTTCTGGTGAGGATCTCGTGGTAGAAGAAAAATTATTTGGTCATTTTGGTGGTCGCGCCGCTTCTTCTAGTGGTAAGCCGGCTAGGATGGGGAGATGGGTGATGACCCTCTCTCGTGAAAAAGATAAGGAAGTGAGGTGGGCCGGTTTCCTGGCTTTTTGGCTTAGTAAGTTTTTGTTCAGTGAGTTCCCTGGGTACGGAGTTAAGTCTTCGTTTTTTCCGTTGGCAATCAAGTTGGCTCGAGGTACCCAGTATCCTTTGGCCCCTCTGTTTTTGGGTCATGTTTATTCTCAATTGGACCAGCTTCATGGAGATGAGGCTGAGGGTGATTCTTGTTATGTGATCACTTCATCTCTTCACTGTGCTATTCTTCAGATTTTCATATGGGACCGTTCTGCAGCTACTTTGGCTAAGTGCAGGAATTTGAAATTTGTGAAGGACAAGTTCCAAGGATCCCCCGACATAGTGAAGGGCCTTTGTGGCAATTCTACCGATGCCTTTCCCATTATTTTTCGTTGGATTAGCTTGAAAGGTGGTGGCCTCAATCTTGTGGTGTTGTTTGATCAAGCAGGGAGCTTATATTGGAGATCTCCTCGTGAGTTTGGTCCCGGCTTTGCGTGTGATTCTGTGTTGTCTTCTTTTTTATCTTCTACAGGTAATACCTTTGACTTGCGCCGTGGCGATGAGGGCAGTCTGGCTTATCTTGCTTGCATTAGCCCCTCCTGGCTTCCTGTGCCTTCTTTAAGTGGCCCAAAATATACTCATTATTCGGCACACCGGGTGCTCCGACAATTTGGTTTTGATCAGGACATTCCTCCAGTTTTTAAGGATGTGGTGCCATCCCTTCCTTCCTTGGATCCTTTCTTGAGGCTGCAGGCCTTTTCTTATTGGTCACGGAGGAGCCCCCAATTTGCAGTGCCTAACTCCCAGAGAGGAGTCTTTGCTTCTAGTGGCTATACCAGTTATTGGAGAAGAGTACAAAAGTCCTTTGTTGATTATGTTGGCACTGGCACAGTTCGAGATGCCCCGAATCCTAGCATTGTTTCCGCTCCGACATCCAATAGACGTTTATCCCTTCCTACTGCTGGGATTGTTTCTGCTGCTGCAAGCAGCAAGACTGGGTTTGCAGAGTGGCATGCCTCCAGGGGAGGTTGGGTGGCTTATGGACAGGATTTTCCTGAGACCTGGCTGGGTGATAGTCTCATCATTGGTGCTTCCTCTGGGGTGCCCATCAAAATGGGTGCAACAGAGACAATTAGTGCTGCCACTGCTCCGAGTAAAGGTAAGGATGTCAAGTCGAAGAGAATGAAAGCTGCTGATGTTAGCGAAAGTACAGAGGGTGTGGAGATAGGCTCTGAAGCGAAAAGAAGGAAAGCGGGAAAATCTCAAGCACACTTGGCATCTCAGGAAGGCAAGGATGTCAAGGAACCTTTGGTTTCAAGGACCCGGAAGAAGACCAAGGTAGAGTCTTCTTTTCCCCAGGTTCCTGTGACTGCTTCAGTCCATGGTTCTTTAGGATCCTCTGGTTTGGTATCCCAGCCTCCTTTAGGACCCTCTGGGCGTACTCGTAGTAAGCAAAAGACTTCCAGAGAATCTGTAGAGAGAGAGAGAAGGGCAAGACTTCTTTCCTTCTTCTCTTTTTTTTTTTTTATTTTTTATTCACCTTGTTGCACTTGTTTCTATTTTGCTGACGAGTGGTGATTTCCTTTACAGTCCAAGCGCAAGTCTGATCACAAGACGGGTAAGAGCCAATCTTCTGGAGACGACGTGGTATGTGTTCCCCTTTTTCTTTTGTTCTTTCCCTTTTGTTCTGACATTGTGTTGTCTGCATTTCCTGCTGTTGTGTTTTTCTCTCCCTTTCTTTTTGACACTGCCTTCTCCTCTTCTTCTTCCTTTAGGTGGAGGTATCCCCCCCCTATGACTGATAAGGCTCTGGGGGAGGAAACTATCACAGCTCTTTCCGTTGTTTTTCCTGTTATGGGGGAGGAGCCCCCTACTGATGACCCAGCTGAGGAAACTGGGCAACCAATGCAAGGTTCCCAGGATTCTCAGGATCCCAAAGCTTCTAGGATCCCGTCATCTGAAAGTCCCCATATTGAGCGTACTCCTAGTCCTATCAGGACTATGTTTCCTCAGTCCTTGTCAGATAAAGGTGCTTTGGGAGACACTCCTTTATCCAAACAAACAGGTAAACCTTGTTTCCTTGGAATAGCGTTATATTCTACTTTATTTTCCAGTTTTTCTTGAGTTCCTCCTTTTCCTTTTTCTTTTAGGTCAAGCCAGTGAGAAATCCGCTCCTAGTGTTGCCTCTTCTTTAGAATCAGAAAGCTCAGAAGGTGAGTGCAAGCTACTCCCATCGTGTTTTCCTTTTCTTCCCCCTCCCTTCTTTTTTTTATATATGGCGAAGCCCCCTGCATCTATCCCTTCTTTTAGCCACTTTGCTATTGGTCCTTCACCTTTTCTTCAACTTGCCTTATATTCCTACCCAGAATCTTCGGGGAAGTCAGGAGATCAGGAAGAAGAGGCTCTGCCCCAAGAAGCTGGAACCGGTTTGTTCTTCTTTTTCTCCCCTTTTTTTTTTTAGACTAAATCCGTTCTTCCTTTTCTTTTCTTTTCTTCTTTTTTTTTTTGAATATTGATACAGGCTTTGCAGGTTCTGAGCCTGTTATTCCTGAAGGAATTGTGAGACCTATTCAAGTTGCTGACCTTCGTCCAGAGCAAAAGGCTGCAAGTCCTCCTGTCTCTGCAAGTGGTGACACAGTGATGAGGGATGTCTCGAAGATGACTGCCTCAGATCTTGATTCAAGGCTTTCTTCTTTTCTGGCTCGCTTTGATCTCTTGGAATTCAACAGTCTTCCTGACAGCCACTTCCATGTTTTTGGGTCTTCCTATGGCAGCTTCCTGCGTTTCTCTGTTCCTGTGGAAGGCCTGCCGCTGCTAGAGAGTCTGCTTAAGAGTCACGGGGATTTTACCAGCGGCTTCAGGGGAGGCGTTTTTCTAGGCAATATTTTAATGGAGTTGCTGTGTGCTGTGCTGATTTCCCTAAGGAATTCCTCTATAGATTCCTTGTCTGAAGAAAAGCTTCTGGAGTGGAGAGGGGTGGTGCAAGACCTTCTAGAGGCTAAGTTTAATTTGTCTTTTCTGCTGGATCACTTGCGTCTGCTGGCTCATATGCTGTTTCAGAGGCAATCATTCAAGAGTATAGACACTGAGATAGCTGCTGCTGAGGAAGCTTTGGCTCGTGCTCACAAGGTTTTACAAGACTTGAAGGTCAAGCGGCAGAGGATCCTTGCTACTTTGGCTGTGCCTGTTATTTCTCCGGATGCCTCCCTGTTGGCCGGCCTCATTCCTTAGCTTTTTTTTTTTTACATAAACAATTTGGGATTGTATAAGTTTTTCTTTTTGAACATTGTTCTGCTCTTTGCTTTCTCTTTTGTGTTTCAAAACTGCTTCTTTTTTTTCTTAGTATGTGAATCTGCCTTTTTCTTTGGTATATTGCCTTTTCTTTCCTATGGCTCTTTTCTTTCCTGAGTCCTGGACCATGCTCTTCACAGGCTTCACTGTAAATTCTGGTCCAGGTACCCGGTAATCTATTGTGCAAGTACTGAACTGGGTACACTGGTATCCTTCCCTATGTACATATTTTTCTTTTTGAGACACGGTCCCAGTTCATGAACTTTGACAGGTTCCCCTTTTGCCAAGTGCTAGGCTAGGTATCCTAGATATTTTACTTTTATTCTGTGATCCTAGACCTATGCACTTGGGACTGTTTGTGGGATATCTGAAATTATTTGTGAGGTGAATCCTGGGCCATATGTAAAAGGGTATTACATACTCTCCCCTTTTTTTTTTTGACTCAGGTATCCTTCCTTAAATTTATCCAAATTTGGTTTTTTCTGCAGTATTTAAAGAAAAACTTAAATGTTGAAGAAACAGGAATTTCATTAAAACATGGTCATTTTCAAGGAACAAAGAAAAAGTCTTTTGGTGCAGTATTGACCACAAAGTGTCAATCTATCACATGTTCCTGAACAAAATTATCTTAGACCAGAATTCATGATAAAGGCTGAAAAATAAAAAGACAAAAATAAAAAGAACTTAGCAGATAGTGAAGCTGGTGAAAGGACCCTAAGGTACCGGGATCCCCTTGTCCTTATGCATAATATTGCTTCAGCCATTTCCCGTTTATGGGCTCTGTCAGGACTGTTCCATCTTCTTTGGCAAGGTAATAATACCCACTTTCATGAGCTGCATTGATGATGTAGAGTCCTTCCCATTTTTGGGTGAACTTGGAAGGCCCTGGCAGGTTCCTCCTCACGTGCTCCGCCATCCTTAGTACTAATTGCCCTTTACTGAACACTCTTGGGCGTACTGCTTGTGCATATGCTCTGGTCATTCTTTGCTGGTATCTCTGGCTCCTTTTTTTAGCCAGTTCTCTTTCATCTTCTACTCCTTCCAGATCTGCTAGCCTCTTTTCATTGCTTGCGTCCTCACTTTCTCCCTGGTTTTCCTCCAGAACTACCCTTGGTGTAGGAATGACTAACTCCACAGGGCTGATGGCTTCTGTTCCATAAACCAGGGAGAATGGGGAGAATCCTGTGGCTGTCTTTACAGAGCTTCTACATGCCCAAAGCACATCTGCCAGATGGTCACTCCATTTTCCTCCATACTCATGCTTCATTTTCTTAAGGATTTTCAATATTACCCTATTAGTAGCTTCAGCTTGGCCGTTTCCTTGTGGATAGTATGGGGTAGATCTTCCATGCTTGATGTGGTATGCTTCAGTTAATCCCTTCATATCTTTGTTTATGAATGGGGTTCCATTGTCGCTGATCAATCTTCTGGGGATCCCGAACCTTGTAATGATGTGGTCTCGAATGAAATTTGCCACAGCTGCTCCAGTAGCTTTTTTCAAAGGGATGGCCTCTACCCATTTTGTAAAGTACTCCGTGGCTGCCAGGATCCATATATAACCATTGGATGGAGGATTTATGGGCCCTATGAGATCGAGCCCCCAAGTATGAAAAGGCCATGGCGTCGTCATATCCTGTAGGACATTTGGGTGAGTGTGAATTGCATCTCCCAGGACTTGGCAAGCATGACATGTTTTGACCAGCTCCTCAGAGTCTCTTTTCATCGTTGGCCAGTAATATCCCAACAACAGTAACTGCTTATATAGTTTTCTTTTTCCTGGGTGACTTCCACAATCTCCAGAGTGCACCTCTCTGACTACTTCTCTAGCTTCCTTTGGTCCCAGGCACCTGAGGGGATCCCCATGGTATCCCTTTTTGAATAAAATGTCGTTCTGCAAGAAATACTTGCACGCTAGTTTTTTGAGCTTGTGGGCCAGTTCCCTGTCGGTTGGCAGGATCCCCCGAGCCAGGTATCCTATGAAAGGAACCCGCCAATCTTCTGCAATAAACACCGCGTAGCTTTCTTCTTTATCAATTGCCAAACGACATTCCTGGTATTTCCCCTGTATGATTGCTGCTTCCTTATCCATATCCGGCCAGTAATACCCCATGCGTTGCATCCTTCTGTATAGGCTGACTTTTTCTGCAACTCCACATGCTTGGGCGTGTAATTCTTCTAGTTTCACCTTTCCTTCCTTCTCGGTGATACATCTGGACAGTATTCCTCCTGGCAGTCTCTTATATAACTCTCCTTCTATCTGAGTGTAATCCATTAGTTCTTTGATGTTCCCTCTAGGGCTCGCCTCTTTCATCCTTTCTTTGATTTCGTCCCTCCAGTCCCACTGTTTGGATTCCCCGGGGTACATCCCTTGGAGGATCCTTACAATAGAATGTTCCTGCCTTCCTATTTTTATCAGCGTATCCCTCCCATTAAATGGTATTTGGGATCCCAGGGCGGCGAGAGCATCTGCAAACTTGTTTTCACTTCTTTGAGTGTATTCTATGCTGAAGGTTTGAAATTCCATCTCCAGCCTTTGTGCCCAAGTCCTGTAGGCTGCTAAGTTTTGTTCTCGTAATGCAAAGTCACCTTTCACTTGGGAGACTACAAGATTAGAATCTCCCAGCACTCTCATATGTTTCACTCCTATGCTGAGTGCTATAGTCAACCCAGTTAAGTATGCCTCATATTCAGCTGCATTATTAGAGCATGAGAAACCAAGCTTGAAGGACAGGGGCATGATATCCCCATTTTCGTAGCTTAGCACAATTCCTACCCCATTTGAAGTTGCTGTAGCTGACCCGTCAAACCTCATGGTCCATTTCTTCCCTGGGATCTCCATCACTGCTACCTCACCAGGGATTTCTTCACTCAGCGGGCCTTCTTCCTTTCCTGGGAATTGAGCTAGCAAATCTGCTATGGCCTGGCTCTTGACAGCCTTGGGAGTTCTTATACCTATATCATATTGTGAGAGCAACACTAGCCATTGTGCTATCCTTCCCGTGAGAAGGGGCTGGTGCAGGAGTGCCTTTATGGGGTGGGACTTGGTTACCAAGAGGATTTGGTGAGCTGAGAAGTACCTCTTCAACCTTTGGGATGCATAAATGATCACTAGGCAGGCTTTCTCTATTCTGGGGTACCTGGTCTCGGTATCCTTGAGCGTTCTGCTTACATAATATATGGGCTGCTCATTTCCTTGGTCATCTTCTTGTGCCAGCAAAGCTCCTATTGCCTGAGAGTTTGATGCTAAGTATAGCAACAGAGGTCGCCCACGTACTGGTGCCTGGAGGGTGGGCAGATGATTCATAATGCCCTGAATTCTTTGAAAAGCTTCCTGCTGCTCCGTTCCCCAGGTAAATTCATTTCCCTTTTTCAATAGTTTGGATAGGCCTGCTGTAGCTGAGGCTAAACCAGGCACAAACCTCCTGATATAGGAGATACTTCCCAGGAAGCTTTTGAGTTCCCTAACAGTAGTTGGTCTTCTCATCGTGGCAATAGCTGTGGCCTTGGCTGGTCCACGCTTATGCCTTTGTGATGTACCAAGAACCCAAGGAACTTTCCAGCAGACACTCCAAAGGCGCACTTCATGGGGTTCATACGTAACTTGTATTTCCTGCATCTTTCAAAGACTTGCTCAAGTACTTGGAAATGTCCTGTTCTGGTTTTCGACTTGACCACAATATCGTCTACATAATCTTCCATCTCCTCATGCATCATGTCATGGAAAATGGCTGTCATGGTCCGTTGATACGTAGCCCCCGCATTTTTGAGGCCAAAGGGCATTACAGTGTAGTAAAAGTTCCCAATCGGAGTTCTGAATGCCGTCTTCTCTGCATCTTTGGCTGCCATGCGGATTTGGTTGTATCCACTGTACCCATCCATAAATGAGAACATTGAGTTTCCTGCAGCTGAATCTACAAGGAGGTCGATATTGGGTAAGGGGAACTCGTCTTTAGGACATGCCTTGTTCAAGTTGCGAAAGTCTACACAGCAACGGATTTGACCATTTTTCTTCTTCACAGGTACGATGTTGGAAAGCCATTTTGGGTGTTGAATGGGTTTGATAAAACCAACTGTTAGTAATCTCTTGACCTCTTGGACTATTTGAGCTTCTACCTCAGTGTGGAAGACCCTAGCTGGTTGGACTACTGGCCTCATCCCCGGGTCCACATTAAGAGAATGGACTACCAACTCTGGGTCTAGACCAGGCATCTCATCATAGGTCCATGCAAACACATCTCTGTATTTTTGAAGCAAGGTTACCAATTGTTCTCTTTCTTGAGCCACCAATTGACTGCTAATGAAGACAGGTTTTCGGGATCCTGGTTCTGTTCCCAGGTCTACTTCCTTTAATTCTTCCTCAGGCTGAATCTGGGCCTCCTTAACTGGTTCTTCTGGGATTTCTTCTTGGGCCATCATGCAGCTTGGTGGTCCGGGACCTTCCTGCACAACGCATTCGGGTCCCGCGTACCTTCACAAACGATAAATTAGCCTTCCCCTAGGTTCCCGCACCACCACACATTCTCGGGATCCTGAAGAGCTGGGCTCCCTCTTTTGTCTTTTTCTCTCTAGAAGGTTTCTCAGGTCACGGGTGCCCCTTCCTCCTTCTTCTTCTTCTAGGATAGGTGCCCCCAGGGTCCCCGGGGCGGGGTTCTCATCATCTGGCTCCAACTCATCATAAAACATCGTTTCTGCAAAGTTCACTTCTCCCTGGCTGAAAGGATTATGATTGGCAGGAATCCTTATGGGCCTCCCATTCAGTCTCCCTTTAATGCATTGATGGAACGTGGATGGAATAAGGCGATGTTTATGAAGCCACGGGCGTCCCAGCAACACATGATAAGAAACTTCTGCATTAATCACATGAAACCTTGTCAGAGCTACTATTGGCCCCACCCTTAAGGCTAGCTGCACGTATCCTTCTGTTGACTCTACTGATCCTCCAAATCCTGTTATCTCCATGGGAGCCCCCAGGATCCTTCTGTCAACCAAGCCAACAGCTTCCAGGGTACTTAAGGCTATGAGGTTGAGTGATGCCCCCGTATCCACCAGTGCTCTTCTGACTTGAACGCCGTTTATGGTGGCCATTAGATAAATGGGTCTACGGTGGTTTGGGTGCTCAATCTCCATGTCTTCATCGGTGAAGGTTATTGCATTGGTTGTTTCCAGGAAAGCTCTACTAGCATGTGACTCAGCTATAAAGCATTCCATCCCTGAATCTGCTGCTATGCTCATGAGAGACTCTGTGGCCACCCTTCTTGCTTCTGGTCCGAATCCTAATTGATTGAATAGTGACCTGAACTTGGGATTCTTCTGGAGGGTCCTAACTGTGCTCGGGTGGAAGGATCCTTCAGATTCTCCTGCTTCTGCCGGGTTCCCATGTATTACTACTGCTACCACCCCTTTTCCTTTGTGGTTAGGCAAGGGGTTCCTCTGCACTTCCGGCTCCTTCTGAGTGAGCTCCAGGGTTCCTTCTCTCAAATTTTTGTGGAAGAGTCTGCGAAGGGTCCAGCAATCCTTGGTGGAGTGCTTGACATAATTATGGATTCTGCAAAATAAAGGGTTCTTCCTTTCTTCTTCTGTTGGTGGCCTGGACACAGTGAATGGCCTAACAACCCTATCTCCAATCCATTTGTCCAGGACATGGCTTAGCTCCTCAGCTGTACATGGGATCATTGGTGGTTCCTCAAACACCTTCCCATCTGGTCTCTTCCTTTTCTCTCCTACTGATGCTGTCATAGCTTGGGATACAGGCAGCCTTTTCGTTCTCATGGTTTGCGCCGTCCTTCTGGTTCTCTGTAGCAGGTCAGCAAACTGTGTGATGCATAGATTTTCAAGGTTGAGCCTGTAATTAAAAAGCATGTTGGCTATACAGGTTTCCACGAGCTCCTTTTCTTCATGGTCTCCATAGCAGTCTAGGGACACATCTTCGAATCTCTTAATGAACTGAACAGGATCTTCTCCAGGTCTCTGCCTCACCATTTGCAGGTTCTGGAAAGTGATTTTGTCTTCACCAGGGTAATATTTGGCGCATAATTTTTCCATCATCTCATCCCAGGTCTTGATGGACCTGGGTCTCAGCGTGGTGTACCAAGTGTATGCCCTATCCACTAAGGATTTGGCGAATTCCCTTAGACATAATTCTCTGTCTCCTACATAGGGGCCCATAGTGTGGACAAACCTACTCACATGTTCCACGGCACTTCCATTCCTCCCATCGAAAGGATGGAACTTTGGGGGTTCATACCCCTTAGGGTATGGTTTGCCAAGAAGTTCTGGAAGGAACGGAGGATCCCGAGAGAATTGCTTGGGGGTCCCTGAGAGTTTTTCCCTTTCTTGTTCCAGGAGGGCATTGACGTCTGCCAGTGTCAAGTACTGAGGGTTGGCTCTTCCTCCCACTGCTGACCCTCCTTCTGGCTGTGTCCCATCTTGGTGGCCAGTAGGGGGAATATTGTCTCTGATTTCCTGTGTCCTGCCTTCTTTGAGAAGACAAACTTCTTGCTCCAGATCCTTTAACATTGCTGTCATCCTGGCCATTAGGTCTGGTTCCTGCCTTGCGTGTCTTTGTTCTGACACAACCTCCTGTTCTACCAAGGGTATCCCACCTCCTTGCCTGGAGACTTCCTCGTTCTCTCCTACGGGCTCAGAGGTTGTAGGTGGCACATTAGTTCCTTTGCTGTTTCTTTGTCTTGGAGGCATTCTCTGTGAAGGGTTGCTTCTTCCTTCTTCTTTGCCCAGTCCCCAGCGGAGTCGCCAAAATGTGAGAGTGCCTTTTTCAGGATACTCAGGCCCAAGGATCCCGGGCCTGAATGAAAAAGAAGGATTTGGTGGACCGGGCCTTGACTCACCGCAGCTAACGAGCTGTTTAAGAATCAAGTAGATGCAAAGAATACTCCTGACAATATACAGAAAAAATGGCAAACAAGGATATCGAAGAGTGCCAAAAATATTAACAACGTAAGTTCAGAAGGAAAGAAAAAAAACAGGATTAGCAAGACGATAAAGAAAAGGTGCTGTGGGGATCCTGGGAATTATGAAGCGATGTTTCATTAACAAATTATCTGTTTGATTACAGAAAGCTCACTAGGACGTGATACAAGGTCCAATCAAGCTCAAAAATTGCAGTCTTGAATGGCTATTTCAGCCTTCAAAACTAGCAAAGTTTGATTCTCGTTGAATCCGAGTATGTGCAATAGTGGCCTTTACAGGATATCGAGAAACGGTATTTGTTCTTCCCTTAGTATTTTTCTTTCTGCATAGATTTTTCTGATGGTTCTTCCTAGAGAATTTCTTCTTTCTTGTGTTTCTTTCTTTTTTTCTCGCTGCTTTCTTCACAACCCGTCCCCTCCTTTTATAATGGAGTTTTTCTGGGTGTCCCGGGTTTCCCTGTTTTGTTCTTTTGCAAACAGAGCATGTTCTGTCCCTGTCGTCTCGGTAAGTCCCTTTACCGTTTTTTTCTCATTCTATCCTTCTCTTGGTTCTGATTCCTTTGAAAGCTTCTGGTTGGCCATCCTCTTTGGGATGTGCTGAGGTATGCCCTTCTCGGCATCCCCATTTCTGGCGTATTCTTCTTTTCCCTTTCTTTCCTATTTGGGCGGAATCCTGTTCTGCCATTTTTGAAAGTCATTCGTTGCCATTCTTCTTCCCTGTCCTGGTTCCCCGAGGCCCTTCTTCTGTCTGTGCCATGAGAGGTCGCTCGCGTTTCTTGTTTTTTTCTTCTCCTGTCTTCTTTTTATCGATCTGTCTCAGTCTTCCTTTTTATTTGTGCTCGAAGGGATCTGCGCTTATTGAGGATCCTTGCTTCTTTATGCTTTGCCGTGGTCTCTTTTTTTGGATGCTTCTTTCTTTTCTGGGCTTCAGGATCCTCTGGGCCTTCCTTTTATTCCCCCATGGGTCATCCGTATCTATTGCTTTGGGCTTAGCCTGGATTTTTTTCCTTTTGGGCTTGACTTGTTCTTCTGTTTTTGGGCTTATTTTATTATGACCCTTTTTAGACCTCAACAGATACCAACCTTATGGAATTGTTTGACCAAAAGGGTCATCTGAGTTGATACTCACCTTGAGAGTTTGGAGCTAGATTAACCTATGATTCTGCCTTGTCATCCCTTCTGAATTCCCCGGGATACACATTCGATTTGCATCGGGTGGTATACCTTGCATGTATAAGTCCTATGTGGCTCTTGATTCCTTCATCCGAGGGTTCTTGGTAGACCCACTACCCTGCACATCGAGTAATTAGGCAGTTTGGTTTTGATTAGGATGTTCCCCTAATGTTCAAGGAGGTTATTCCCTCCCTTCCTTCTTTGGATCCATTCTTAAGGATTCAAGCTTATTCCTACTGGTCTCAAAGGAGCCCTCAGGTCATTGTGCCAAACTTTCAGAGGGTAGACTTTGGATCCAGCGGTTTCTATAGCTACTAGAGGAGAATCCAAAAGTCATTCCTGGATTACGTTGGTTTAGGGAAGGTGGGGGAGATCCCTAATGCCGATCTTTCCTCAGTTTCTTCTTTCAACAAGCGCTTAACCCTTCCTATTCCTGGCATTGTGTTTCGTGCTATCAGTAGCAGAGTTGGCTTATGGAGTGGCATCAGTCCAGGGGCGGCTTTGTATCTTACGCTAATGATTTCCCTTCTTTTTGGCCTGGTTGTAAAATGGTTATTGGCTCCATCCCCGACGTCCTCGGTAGTCGAGGAGATTGGATCTACAACTCTTGTTGGAAAAGGGAAGGAAAAGAAGAGCAAAAAGAGTGTTGGGAAGAAGCCAGAGGTTGAGAAGGATGTTGGGGCACAGAGGCTGTGCAGGGTACTAAAAAGAGGAAGGTTTCTACAGCTTTTTGGCAGCTTCATGTCCCTGAAGTGTCCGGGGAGATAGCTTCTGTTGCTCCTAGGACAGGATCCTTGGGTGAGGAGGCCATCCATGCTCCTCCTTCCAAAGCCAGAGTCAAACCCCTGTCAGTTCCCTAAAAGGGATGTCCTCTGTAGCTGTCTCTTCACCAGCCCAAGGTTCTTCGGGATCTCCTTTTGTGATCCCTTGTTTACCAAATTGAGGGAGAATCAACCCACTTAGTCATTGCAGGAAGTGGGGGAGAGGGCTATCATGTTGGTTCGAGATTTCCTTGACCTGTGCAAACTTGATGTGTTGCCTAGAGGTTTTGGTGCTCAGGTGTGTTGGTCTCATCCTCCAGAAGGTGTCTTTAAGGTGAATTTCGATGCTGCCTTGTTTGAGAATATTGGAAGTGTTGGCATTGGAGTGGCGATTAGAGATTCGGAAGGTGAGATCATTGCGGCGTTATCTCAGAGGATTCCTCTTCCATTTTCTATGGAAATGGCAGAAGCCATGGCCGCTCGTTGAGCACTTCTTTTTGCACAAGAACTGAGTCTCTCTAAGGTGATAATGAAAGGTGATTGTCTTAGGGTGGTTTCAGCTTTGAACTCTTCAGTCAGTTGCAACATGTTGTATGGGAATGTGGTAGAGGAAACTCGTCGTCAAGCTTTGCCAGTTTCATTTTTGTAGGTTTATTCATGTGCGTCGGCGTGGAAATAAGTTAGCCCATGCTCTCACTAGAAGAGCAGTTTCATTTGCAGGTCTAGATGTTTAGGTAAAAAAACTACCCTTTGATTTGGAGAGTGTATTCCAAACTGATTTTTCTTAATTTATAAGAGCTTAACTTTTTCTCAAAAAAAAAAAAAAAAAAAAAGAATCAAAATCCAAAATCACTAATCATAAAAGAAAACAATTAAATATAAATTAAAATCCCAAGGGGTATCATAATTCATACCCGATCGGTAACTACAATTCATCTGGCTGAAGTCGTTGATTCTCCTTGGGTCACTAACTTATGTTTAAAACAAAATTCAAATCAATGAAAAAGTGAAATAAAGAAACTGATCGAAGGAAGTACCTTTAATCTCAATTGCACAACACGTAGCAAATTGTTCTACGTACACCCTTGACTTGGATAAATTATAAGGTCCTTATGGTGGATAAGTGATGTGGTCTACCGTTCTAGTAAAAGACTCCCACTTGTTTAAATTGTGGTGTTTTAAATAAAAACTAAATACTGACTCAGTAATTTTAAATATGTGGAAGTCTTTTATTGGAATGATGGACAAATGACGCGGACCACCATGAGGACCGTATAATTTCTCCTTGACTTGGCAGATTATGGATACATATTTCTTGTGGTGAACGAAAATAGAGGTAAAATTTAGCAATATAACCTCTCTCTTTTTTTTTTTCTTTTTTTTTTTAAGATCAGTTATTACAACCATAACTAAGCACCAACTTAGGAACAGTTATTACTTGTTAAAACCACACTTACTCAGACAAAAAGAAAAAGAAAAAAAATTGTACAACCACAATAAAGCAAGAACCATATTGTCGAAGGACAAATTAGAAAAAAGAAATAAGAAGGCACCTGCTTGTTTTCAAGAGCAGCTTCTTTTCCTCTTGGATAGTCTCTTTGCTGAGTATCAGTAAACTAAACAGTTGACGATACCTTTTTCCTTTCCCTTTGTTACAAGTATTGATAAGTAAAGCAAACTAAAATTAAAATTTATATATAAAAAAAAAGGTAAATCAGAGAAACAAATTGCAATAAAAAATCAAATTGAGAAATGAAGGACAGCATAAGTGAAGAAGAACAAGCAAGGACAAAATAAAAGTAACAAAACTAAAAGTAAGTACCAATTTTTTTAGCAGTTTTCTCTTCTACTCCTTTGACTTTGCAGATCAAGGATAGTCACTATAAAAAACGAGAGCAGTGGTGACAAGCTGAAAATACGTAACTTTTTCTTTTTCCCCTTGTTTTTCTTTTTGAGAAGTGGAGCAAAGTAAAATTAAGTATCTGTTTGGATCCACTGAAGCTGCGTTTCACGTTTACGTTTTAGCTTTCTTTTTTTTTTTTTTTTTTTTTTTTCCACGGTAGTATTTACTCATTTAAAAATTATTTTGCTACAGTATTTTCAGTTTTCAATATTCAGTCTCAGCAAAATAAGTTCTATCTAAACAGACCCTAAGACTACAGGATAACGACACAAAAGACTGCAACAAAAATTAAGAACTGGAAAATCTCACTTTTTACAATATTTGTTTTTTTTTTTAAAGAACCGGAGCAAAGCAAAACCAAACTAATAAGAGGATGACTACAACGAAAATAAATGGTATATAGTAGAAAGTATCAAACTCTTTTTTGTTTTTTTTGTTTGTTTTTTTTTTTTTTTTTTTTTTGTAGAGGTGGAGCAAAATAAAACCAAAATGAGACGGTGAAGATTGATGATACAGAAGCTGCAGCGAAAATTAATTCAGAGGACAAATGAGATGAAGGAAAGTAGAGTAGGAAAAGCCTTTCAAACGGACCTCAACGGAAGAAAGTTTCTTTTCTTGCGCATCGACTTTTTTTTTTTAATATATATATATACATATATATATATATATATACACGGTAGAATTTTAACTTATTGGGTAACAATTGTTTTTTTATCATAATATCAATATATCAATTAGTTTTTGGTATAGGCATGTTTGAATCTCAAATCTCTTATTTCACAATAAGAAATTTTACCAATTCAACTAAATTGAACTTATCTAATGAAGCCAAAAATGGTCATTAGTCAATGATCTCGTCAGAGCTTATGACAAGGTTATGTTCCTACAAAGATGAAAGAGAAAGACACCAGAGTGGCGTTAGCCAACGGTTCTCCGATGATAAAGTTAGTAGAATTCTTAATATCTCTCATAGAATCAGAAAACAGTTCTCCTATGATAAAGTTAGTAGAATTCTTAATATTTCTCAGAGAATCAAAATGTAATTTTGTAGGTATGAATTTGTGTACCTTTCTTCTGGTGTTTGGTGGCTTATTTATATCCTTAATACAGCTAGTTGTTGGGAGGCTCATTATGAGTGTAACTAATGACAGCCTCTTAATGGCTCTCTTGGCTGTCTTTTATAATGTATGTCAAAGCTTAAATGAGGCTTAACTGGCTCATGGTTGGCTTTTTTGATTGTTGGAGCTCGTAGGTTACGCAACCATTAATGACTGTGCCATAAATGCTGTATGGTCATCTTCTCATGTGACAACCCTGTGGATTGTATGCTTGTCAGCCGTATGACAAGCCTGTAATTTTAGTATTCGTCATTATCTACTCAAAAACTTAAAATCTTAGGCACCCTTTATGTTATTAGATATGAAAAAAAATACAAATTCTAATTAAAAAAATGAGATCTCTCCATTTCACTTAAACTTAGTCACAGAATCCTATTCTTGGTCAGTTTTCTGGTGCCATCACCCACCAAACCTAATGAATCTATGGTTAAATGTTTTGTATTTGACAATCCAATCTGTGTTTGAGTTATCTTCAGTTAAGATATAATGCTTCATGGACAAATTTATATGTAAAAGGAAAATAATATTGAAGAACGGTATACAACTTACAAGTTGGCCGGATCAAGTCTAAATAGAGCATTCTCATCCATCTACCTAATATAGGTTGAGAGACCAATTTAGGAAAATAAAAATAAATAAATAAATAAAAATGAGAGAAATAATGAAATAGATAACTTGATGTACTATGGTTCAATAAATAATAAAAATCATTCCCCCAAACAATTATTTTGTTCTTTTTTGTATTTCAGACTTTCAGTAACCAAAATAAAGAAAAATTTATGTTTTGAAAAGTGAGAGAAATACTAAAAATAAATAAACAATAATATTTTAATGCATAAGAGGAGAGGGAATCAAATATAAATGTTTTGAAAAGTAGTTAGTTAAAATAGAAAATGTAAGTTTTTTTTTTTTTTTTCTAAAATTGAGATGAAATTTTAGGAAGGCCAATATGAATCTTCAAATGACTGAACATTTAGTGGGGCATTTTTTTTTAGACCAAAAATAAAATTAGGATGACAATATATATAAGCATATGTATATTACAATTTTTTTAGTTTTCTATGAATACAATTCCTATGTAAAATCACTGCTAAGAGATATATTGAACCAAATCCTTATATAAACAGAAAATATTTCACTGCACGTTAGATGAGTACAAAAAAATTAATTATCAATTCTTGAGATAAATACAAGATTTGTTCAAAAGAATTGGGTACCTATGAACTAGGCCAAATAAATTATGCTAACATTCTACGAAAATAAAGAAAGATTTACCAATAATGAAATTTTGAGAATACAATTGAAAGGGAGAAAAATATAGTTTTTTTTTTTCTTTTTTACTTGGAAAAATACATATGCATAAAATGTCAATTGAATCCACAATCCAATTTAAATGCCATTTGAGCCAAAGATAATTCGCTACAAAGAATTGCGTTAGTGTTCTCATATCATTCCCACCTTAATTTGAAAAACAAAAGCACCATATGGTTTTTCTCATTAGTGTTGAACATCTCCAAGGTTATTTTCACCTAATACTATATTGATAAATTAATACACATTCAAGTTAAATTAATACATAATATGATTTTTCTTTTTTGGTTTTTGAGTAGAGTTTATGATGTGACTTTGTGTTAGAATTCCTTCTCTCTTTTTTTTTTTTTTTTTTTTTTACACATATATCTTGCCAAAAAGTATGTATATAGATTGAGTATAAAGCTCTATTTGTGAGATTTATACCACACTTCCAATTTAAGCTGGAAGATCTCAAAAGATTGGTGCAGCAATTTTCCAATCCTCTTGAAATTCATGAAGTCCTTGATTTAAATATTTTAAGCAACATATTTGGATCACTCATAAGAGATTCATCGTCGTAATTACCTAATGTATATTAATCTTTTATATTTCATATTTGATTTTCTTTTATATTAGTCCTCTCACCTATTGTGGTTATTTTATTTAAGGAATCGGAACGCAACCTTGACTGAAAAAGTGCCTGAGTTGGACGGCCAAAATTGTTTATCATGGGAAGGTAGATTTGTGATAAATGAGTGAATTGCATAGTTGGATTACTTTTTGTAAGAGCATCTCCAAAAAGCACAAGTGGAAAGTGGAAATTCATGGAGGTTTAGGTGGAAAGTGGAAACAACCCATCGATAAAAAGGCACCGACAAAAGAGTAATTATGTGACCAAACCGGATCTCCCCACGATGAAAATCCAAATAAATAATAATAATAATATGACTTTTGACCCAAAAACCAAAGATACGACCCAACCACCCAACATGAGCCATCATTGATCGCATTCATACTGGTTGCATTGACAAGCGAAAACAGAAAATTCCTGGCAACTTCTTGACGAGTTCAGGCTCCTATGTAGACTATCCGGCAATGTTTACTCGTAAGTTTATACTTAACTATAAATACCAAGTGATTGTTTGATAATTGCTTATTTTTGGTATCTTATTTTCAATTTATATGGTATTTATCAAAAGTTAATTTATTTTATGAAAACTAACTATAAATTAGATTATTTATAGTAATAAAATAAAAATAAAATTGAGATAAAAAGTAAAACTTTTAGCAAATAAGCAATTGACAAATGCACACCAGCTCAAATATTATAATATATTTATAAATAAATAAAAACTTTAAATGTATATAATATTTTATGTTACATTACATGTATACATATATAAAAATATATTTATATAAATTTAATACTAAATTGTGTAAGTTTATAAATAAATTCTCAAGATATCAAATTAGTATTTATAATTTATTCATACTACAAATACTAAATTTTTAACAATACAATGTTAGCAACCAATCAAGATAAAAAGGCACAAAAAGAAAGAGAAATTATAGAGTAAATAAATTATATAGTAGGCAGAACGTAGAGCGTAAATACTGAAAAAGACAAGTCTTTTTTTGGTTTCCGATAAAAAGACAAGTCAATACTGAAAAGGCTCACTGGCTCAGACAGAAAAGAAATGATAATATGACTTTTGGCACAAAAACCAAAGATATGACCCCACCACTCAAGAAAATATGAGCCATCAGGCCCATCACATTCAATTCACACCAGTGTCGTTAAGAGCTGTGCTAGTACCAAAAAAAAAAAATTACACAATTTTGTGCCACATTTTCAACAATCAAAACTCGTTATATAATAAATTGTAACATAATATTGTATCATAACTTTTTATATGACAAATTATAACACAATATAGTACCATTTTTGGTGATCTTAGCATTTTCCGTGTCGTTAATCAGTGAAAATAGAAAATTCTTGGCCACTTCTTTTGAGTTGAGAGGGCCCTGGGGCTAGGCTGTATTTTAGAGAAATTATATCGTAGGCAGAACGTAGAGCGTGAATAATGAACCAAGGATGAGGAAGATAAAAAGACAAGTCTTTTTCTGGTTTCCGAAAAGGACAAGTCAATACTGAAAATTCAAGGCGGAGAAAACAACACATCAACAATCACTCAAAGGAAAAACTGAAAAGCAAATCCAACCAATCAAGATAATTTAGTACTTACATTTTGACATTTTTTTTTTAAATTTTTGTCTTTAAATTTTTATTTTATTATTAATAGTTTTTAATCCAATTAACGCATGTTATTTTTATCTTTTCCATCAGTCAACCGATAGAAATAACTGAGATGGTAGTTGGAAGAATTAAAATATTATAAAAAAATGTCACATCATTCATGACACATCAACATATAAATTTAAAAATATATATTAATTTTAACAAAATTAAAAAACATAAAAACAAAATTTAAAACATAAATAAAAACAGAATTAAAAACCAAAAGTGGAAAGGAGAGTTTTCTGTCGGTTGCTCTTTTTTGCTGAACCAGATCTCATTGCTCTTTTCTTCTGTGGAAATTATTATAACACCATATCAAACATATTGAAGCAAACCCCAAATCATAAATTTACACCCACAGCAAAACAAACAACAAAATCTAAGAAAACTTCAAACCAAAATCCACTATACCCATTGATTCATAGAATCCAAATACATTTGAAATCAAAATCCAAACCAAAGCACATGCACGCAACAACATCAGATCTTAACAACCAAATCTAAATCCCTAAACCCAAGAGAAAAGAAGAAGAAGAAGAAGAAAGTGAATAAACCATAGCCGTAAACCACCGCTATCACTGGTGGCAGTTGTGGTCCGTTGTGGTTCAGCTGTGGCTAACCTCGGTGCAAAGCAAATAAAGAGAGTTGGGTGAGATGAGAAAGGGCTTTACGAGAAAAACCATGGTGGCAGAGGCGCTGAGATGATCAAGGTCTGGCCATGGAAGCTTTGAGGGAGAGAGAGAGGGTGTAATGTGATATCTCTGTTTCTTGAAGATTGAACCAAACAGGGGATAATAACGAAAGGGGTCAAGAGACTTAAGAGGCAAACCCATCACCCACAGCCAACACCACCATGTCAATCCACGCCAAAACCCATCACCCACAACCCACCACCACAACACACCAATCTAGAAACCTAGAAACCCAACTGATCTCCACCGTCAGAAACCCATAAGAATGCACCGATCTCCATCGCCTAAAACCCACAAGAACTCACCGATCTCCACCACCAGAAATCCACAGCCCACCACGCCGATCCACCATAATCCTTAACCCTAGACCCACCAAGCAAACCCACCAAAATCCGACTAGCAGTCCTCAGCCCCTTGCCCACAATGATCTCGCCTCTGTAATCGTCCCCACAAAACTCTCCTTCACCGCCGCTCCAACACCTTTTATTGATGGTTTAGGTTTTATTTTTATGGAAGAACATAGCACCCAATTTTTATTTAAATTTACAATTGATTTTTGGTGGAAGAATGTATACAAATTTTGGAATAGAAATTCTTTGAGTACTGTTCTTGTTATTTGGGTTTGTGTTCTTATGCTCTGGGTTCATATTCTTGTGTTCTTATGATCTGGGTTCATGTTCTTGTGTTCCTGTGATCTAAGTTCATCTTCTTGTTTATTTTTATTCAAATCTAATGTATTTTTATGTTTTAAATTTTTTTTTTTTAAATTAATATATATTTTTTAAATTTATATGCTGATGTGTCATGGGTGATGTGGTATTTTTTTATAATATTTTAATTCCTCCTACTGCCCCCCTCAACTATTTCTGTCGATTGACTGACGTAAAGGATGAAAATAACACGCGTTAATTGGTTTAGGAACTAAAAGTAGTAAAATTCTCTCTTTCACAAACTATGTCACTGCTTGGAATAAGGAGGTTTTTGGAAATTTATTTGCTTGAAAGAAAAAAATTCTAGCTCGTCTTATAGGGGTCCAGAAAGCCATTGCAGTAAAGCCCTCCCCTTTCTTCTCTCTCTTGATCATGAGCTATCTCTAGCATACTCTTAAATATTGAATCAAGAGGAAGATTTTTGGGCTCTCAAATCCCGCTTAGATTGGCAAACCCAAGGAGACAGAAATACTGCCTTTTTTCATGTTAAAACCATAACACGCAGAAAGTTTAATAGAATTGATCGACTGAAAAACCAACTTGGCGAATGGTTGACCAATGAGCAGCGAGTAAGTGAGCAAATTCTTAATGGGTTTCGGGTGTTTTATACAACCTAACATCCCACTTTTGTTACCCACTCAGATTTTGAGGTTGATTGGGTTGTTACACTCTCTGAGGATGAATCATCTTTGCTTTCCTTCGATGTCTCTTCTCTGGAAATCAAGAATGCCATTCTTTTCCCTAAAGTCTTACAAAGCTCCAGGAGTAGATGGCTTACATGCTGGGTTTTTCCAACATTTTTGGCCCACCTTTGAGCACTCAGTCACGGAGGAAATTAGAACCATCTTTGCTTCTGGTGTGATGCCAGCCTATCTAAACCAAACTCTTGTTGTTCTTATTCCTAAGAGGGTTGGTCCTGAACTTCTTGGGCACTTTAGACCGATTAGCCTATGCACAACAATTTACAAAGCTGTGACAAAGATAATCGTCAATAGAATTCGACCTTTCATGCACTAGTTGGTCTCCCCCTTTCAAACTGCCTTCATCCCTGGTCGGAAAGGCCGTGATAACATGATAATAGCCCAAGAAATCCTCCATTCCATGGGGAAAAAAAAGGGTCACACTGGTGTTATGGCCCTTAAGATTGACCTCGAGAAGGCTTTTGACAGGTTGGAATGGAGCTTCATTAGGGAAGTTTTGCTCCACTTCAATTTTCCTTCTAATCTTATTGCTTTAATCATGGAGTGTATCTCAACCTCTTTTGTTGCAATCCTCTTCAATGGAGGTAAGCTTGAGCCTTTTCTCCCTTCGCGAGGTATTCATCAGGGAGACCCCATTTCGCCATATATCTTCATTCTTTGCCTTGAATACCTCGGGCTTCTCATACATGAAAAGATCAATAATAAGGCTTGGAAAGCAGTCAAGGCCTTCAGATCTGGTCCAGCTTTTACTCATCTTTTTTTCGCTGATGACCTAATCCTCTTTGGTCAGGCTTCAGTAACCACATCAAGTGCAATAGATGATGTGCTTAATCACTTTTGCCAGCTCTCTGGGCAGAAGGTCAGCAATGATAAATCCCGGATTCTCTTCTCAAAAAACACTCCCCTTGCAACCCTAGATAGCATTTGCAACAATTTGGGTTTCTTAGAAACAACCAAGTTTGACAAATACTTGGGCTTTCCTCTTAAATTTTCTGACCGAGGCAGCTAGGATTTTGACTTTACTATTCAAAGAACCCAAGAAAAATTGGCCCGTTGGCAAGCTAATTTGCTCTCTATGGCTGGTAGACGCATCCTAATTCAAACTTCTTCCATTGCAATGGCAGATTTGTGATGCAAGGTGCCCTTCTTCCCAGCAGAGTTTGCCAAGAACTTGATAGGGCTCATCGTAACTTTCTTTGGGCCTCCACTCCCAAAAAAAGGAAAATGCACATGGTAAATTGGGATAAGATCACTCTCCCTACTGATCATGGAGTTCCTGGCATCCATGCTTCCTGACCCAGGAATCTATCTCTCTTGGCCAAGCTGAACTGGGAAATTACAAATGATGATCATTCTCCTTGGGTAAGAGTCCTAAGAGCAAAATATCTCTCCAACCATGCAATTAATAACCCTTGGTCCTCCAAAGGGACTTGCTCTCGTACTTAGGCAGGATGTAAGGCTGCAAAACCTCTTTTGGACAAAGGTCTAAGGAAATTCATTCACACGGGAATTTCTACATCCTTTTGGAGTGATACTTGGTGCTCTATAGGTCCTGTCAGGTCCATCTTCTTTGGTCCCCTCAATGTTCATGAAGAGAATAAAATGGTTTGTGCTTTTATTGACTTTAATGGTTGCTGGAACTGGGAGAGCCTCTCCTTCCCCCCCCCCCCCCACAATCCTTTATTTATATTATTCAAGCCATCCCCATCAATCTCACCTCCCCTCTCGGTGACACAACTGCATGGTCTCTCTCAAGGGATGGCAATTTCAGCTTAGCCTCGGCCTACCTTTTAGCTAAAGGGTTAAATGCTTTGAACCTGCCTACTTTCACCTCTAACTGGATCTGGAAAATGAAAGTCCTTCAGAAAATAATTATTTTCATGTGGCTTTGTTCTCACAATAGCATCCCTGTCAGAGAAGTCTTGGGTTCAAGGGGTTTAACCTTAGATCAAGCTTGCCCCCTTTACCATAGTCAAGTTGAGTCAATAAACCATCTCCTTAGAGAATGCCCTTTTGCTATAAGTTTCTGGAATCAGCTTGGTCTTCCTTCAAAAGTCATTCAGTTTTTTAGTTTTCCTCTTCTTGACTGGCTTCACCTCAATGGTACCTCCACCATCATCTCAAAACGCCATCTTATGCCATGGAAAGTCATTTTTTGTTTTGGAATTTGGTCTCTTTGGTTGAACAGGAACTCTATTGTCCATCAACGGAAGTAGGCAGCCCCCCCTCTTATTAAAGATTGCATTGCAAAAGTTGCGGAATTTTTCTTCCTCACTCAAGGAACTAACTCCAGCAGCCATAAAAGAAACTTGGTCGTCTCTTGGGCCAAACCAAATCCTGGGTGGCATAAGCTTAACACAGATGCCTCTGTATTGTCTTCTTCAAGCTTTGTGAGTGGAGGCGGCCTTCTTAGAGATTCATGTGGTTCATGGGTGCAAGGCTTCACTAAAAAAATTGGCACTACTAACTGCCTTTTGGCTGAACTATGGGCCTTAAAGGATGGCCTATCTATGGCTAGAAATATTTGTGTTGAAAAGCTCATTGTTAATGTGGATGGCATTGAAGTTGTTAGTCTGTTATCTACCACTAAAGCCACCAATCGGCTAACCCAACCCATTGTGGATACTTGCAGGACCATTCTTCAAGCTTTCCAGGAGGTCCAGCTGCAACATTGCTATAGGGAGACCAACAAAGCCGCTGATTTCCTTGCTAAACTTGGCCATAGTCTGTCTGAACCTTTTGTTTACTATATGACCCCCCCTTTTGGTATTATGGAGGTCTTATCTAATGATGCGAATGTTGTTTTGTGTAACCGAGTCACTCAGGTTGTAACTGCTGATTTTATGTAATATATTTTCCTCTCTGTTTACCAAAAAGAAAATATATATATATATATATATAAAATAAAATGTAGGGACCAAAATGAAAAAAAGCCAAAATGTAGGGACTAAAAGAAAATATGAGCCATCATGTTCAATTCACACCAGTGTCATTCATCAGTGAAAATAGAAAATTCTTGGCAACTTCTTTTGAGTTGAGAGAGCCTTAGGGCTAGGCTGTATTTTAGAGAAATTATATAGTATTCTGGTGTATAATGTCACTTGTACGTCATTTTATTAAAAGATTTTCACTTATTTAAAATTACTGAGTCAGTAATTAGTTTCTATTTAAAAAAAAAAAAATTTAACTCAGCAATTTTAAATAGGTAAGAGTCTTTCAGTGGAATGGTGGACCATGTTATTTGTCCACCAATAAAACCTTATAATTTCTCATAATTTATGTGATACACTTGTTTACGCGTAAATTTATACTCAATTGTGAGATGAGTCAAGTTCGTAAATTTTTTTTTTAGAAGAATCAAGTTCATAGTCAATTTCTTCTAAAAAAAAAAAAAAGTTCATAGTTAGTTCATAAGAAAGTTTAATATAGGTGAAAGCACATTTTGGTCCCTAAATTTTCGCACGATTCCTACTTTGGTCCCTAAATTTTATTTTTACCGCTTTTAGTCCCTGTTTAGAAAAATGCCTTCTATTTTAGTCCTTTCCGTCAGTGCTGTTAGAGCACTGACCTACGTGGCAAACGAAATTATTAAAATAATAATAAAAAATTTTATTTTGTCATTAAAAAATACCAAGTCAGCATTTAAATTTTAAAAAATAATTTATTAAATTTAACTTAATAAAAAATAAAAAACAGAAATAAAAATAAAAAATCACATTAATTAAGATTGAAATGTGTCTTGAGCAAGAACAACAAGAACACATACTCAAACCCAGAAATTAAAATTCAAAAATTAAAATTTTCAAAATCATCACATACACATGAAAGTTTGGAGATGGTGTGGAGGAGAAGACGGAGGGAACTCCGGAGAGAATCCAATACTGACAATAAACGATGGTTGGTCTTATTACGAGTTAATAATAAGATTAAGATTCCTCTCATCAAAAATCTTTTGAACTCCCAACACCAACAGTCAAGTCCTTTCCCAGGCAGACATGTTTTCTTTTCTCTCTCTGTGTGTCTGTCTGTCTCTGTCTCTCTATTTCTCCATAGAAGAAGAAGAAGAAGAAGAGGAAGAAGAAGAGAATAAAAATCTATTGCAGTTTGCAGAAGCATCAGCACCTGATTCCTAATTAGAAAAATTTAATACCCCCATTAAATCGTTGATTAATTATTATTTATTGATTTCATCTTTTTTATCTTATCCTCTCAATTCTCTTCTCATCCAGGATAAATTCTTTTTTTTTTTTCCAAAAAAATTGTTGATCAAAAAGTGGAAGTGGCAGTGGGCAACCAAATTTGTTGAAAATGATGGTGCTGTTTCTATGGTTGACGGTGTTCGTTGTTGGGTTTGCGGTTGGGGCACTGACCATTTTGGGCGCAGAAGCAGTTGGAGAATATTTTTGCAGAATATTTTTGGATTGGTTGTGAGGTATTTTTGGATTGAATTGGTAGTTTGGAGTTTTAGGATTTGATGATTTTGCTGGGTTGAGAAAATGATGATTTTGAAAATTTTAATTTTTGATTTTTAATTTCTGGGTTTGAGTATGTGTTCTTGTTGTTCTTGCTCAAGACACACTTCAATCTTAATTAATGTGATTTTTTATTTTTTATTTAGTTAAATTTAATAAATTATTATTTTAAATTTAAATGCTGACTTGGCATTTTTTAATGACAAAATAAATTTTTTTATTATTATTTTAATAATTCCGTTTGCCACGTAGGTCAGTGCCCTAATAGCACTGACGGAAAGGACTAAAATAGAAGGCGTTTTTCTATACAGGGACTAAAAGCGGTAAAAATAAAATTTAGGGACCAAAGTAGGAATCGTGCGAAAATATAGAGACGAAAATGTGTTTTTTGCCTTTAATATAATATAATTGTAAGGACTGAAAACGTATTGGCTCCAAAACCGGGTTGGATCCAAACTCTAACGACCCAAACAATAAATTTTTAGAGCGTGGGTAGAAGAGCTAGATATATCCCAAAAGAAGAACGATTAGGCTTAGAGATTTAAGATGGTTTGACACAAATAAGATTATCAAACTTGCCCTTGGAACAAACTCAGTTCTTGTTCATAGGGATTTTCTTAAGACAGAAATTGTACAATACTTTCTTTTTCTCTCTTCTTTCTTTTTTCTTTTAGTGTACTCTTCCGGGTTATATGCTTGCAATCTTGGTGTCATCCTTACCACACACGTGTAGGTTAGATCAGGGGAACTCCTTCATGTCCGATTCAGCACCTCCTAAAACCATCAATCAGTAGCTGTAAGGCTGCTTGATCACTATTCAGGCATCACTTCTGCATTAATGCGGCCAGAGAGTTGGTTGGAAGGCATTAAATGCGGAGGTAGCAGCTTTTTGTAGATATTTGTTTGCCTTTCTTTTTTTACTCCTGGTCCAACGCCCTACCCTTTGTTGTGGTGTAACTCTGAAGTAAGTCTATGATGGTGTGACACTCAGATTCAACTCGGACACAAGTTGCCAAGAAGACTTTTGTCCTCGGATACTTATTGTACTCATCTCACATTGTCTCTACTCCTCTCTTAACTTTGTTCTCTTCACAGTATTATTTGGGCCTCCTCGGATGGTCAAATGTCCTCGGATATGGCCATAGGCCCAGTTATTATTGCTTTTAACAATACTTCCTTGTCAATTGGCCCCCACAATAATACATATTCTTTTTTGTATTTCTTTTTTGAATATGAAATTTTATAATTATGAAAATTAGTAATTTATATTTATTATGAATGTGTTTGTATATAGATCTATATATCATAATATTAGTAATTTATAATGATTATTGTAGGGCCCAATAATTTGTGGCCCTGGCCCATTTTTACGTTGGGGCCCAAGGCATGAGCCGAGGAAAGGTATAGTCGAGGATAGGTAACAAAATTCCAAATAATCTTGAGACGCAGCCGAGGATGATTCTATCCTCGGCATATCCGATGTCCCCATGGAAGAAAGGGCAAAAACGGTATAGGAACAGTGTGGGAAAAGATCTAAAAATATCTATGTCAATAGAGAAGGAGACGCTGGATAGTTTAACGACCAAGGACAAAGGGAAAACTGCCATTACTGCCAGTCAATACTCTGCACCTGGCAGAGTCATACTCTTCAACTTTTACAACCACCCCCAACCACTCTAGGTATGGGCTGACAGGACAGGTCTTAAGTCTTAGGAAAGTGAGCTTATACGTGGACGCTGGTGAGAGGATAAATGCCCATATAAAAGGATAAGAGAGGCAGTGTGAGAGGGGGGGGACAACCCGTCCTCCCAGCCATGGTGTCCTAGAAACAAGGAGAATAATAAGAGCATAGAGCTCCCCAGATTCCTCGGTCGAGATTCGCTGACCGGAGCCAACCCGAACTACCGTCCAGTGACCAAGACCTAGCCTTTCAAACCCACGCTCTATAAGTGATATTGTTTGGGCCTTTTTATGTGCGAAGCCAACATTATTATGGGTCGTTACAAATTGTGTCCTTACAATTGGCACCGTTTGTGGGGAAGGCTTGTGTCTTGGCACAGGTGGTGGGTTGAGACAGTCCCTCACATCATTTCCAACAGCCGGATGCAGTGTTCTAGCATAAAGTTCCACTAGGGGCTACGTTTCTTCACTAGGTCCTGCACTTCGTAGCGTCAGCAGCATGGATGGTTCTAGGGGCTTGGCTGAGAAGCTAATCCCCCTAAACCAAGGTCCCACGCCATAGCTGAGGGGTTAATTCCCCCAACTACTTAAAAATCAAGTTTTGGATAGAACCAAGGTATTGCATGGTCCTCGGACTCAAACCTATGGGAAAACCAACTACTTAAAAATCAAGTTTTGGACAGAACCAAGGTATTGCATGTTCCTCGGACTCAAACCTATGGGGAAACGAACTACTTAAAAAATAAAGTTTTGGACAGAATCAAGGTATTGCATGGTCCTCGGACTCAAACCTATGGAAAAGTCAGCTACTTAAGAAGAATTCTAAGTCGCTCAGTCCTCGGACCAAATACCAGAAAAGGGTAAGGCTATGAAGGTCATTAGGAAGATGGCGAAACGCCTTATTTCTCAGTGACCTGTAGGGGCTGTTCATTTTGGGTTATATATCCTCGGACAATTACTTCCTACACGACACCGAGCATTCGGCCATCATTTCGTTCAAGTTTGGGGTATACAGCCCATTTTCAGGTCGGTCTTATTGTACACGATAGCTCCAATAAGTTCATAATAACATCTTTTTTCTTAATAAGGGGTTTCGGCCCTAAGTATTGTTTTCTTAAGTCGGTATTATTATACCAAACAGCTCTAATAAGCTCATCATAATATCTTTTTCTTTTTTCTTAAATAAGGGTTTATGCCCTAAGTATCATTTGTCCAAATCAGCATTATTATGCCGGATAATTTCAATAAACGCAGAGCAAGGTCTTTTTATTAACTGGGATTTCAGCCCTAAGCATCGTTCGGAATGTAAAAATAAAAAAGAAATCATCTGGTAGACGTCTATTCACGGCATAATCATTTCAGAAAGAAGAGGTGGAATATACGAAATAAAGAAATGATGACTTTTATTAATATAAAAAGGTATTATAGCGTACAATGAAGGGCTTAAACAAGCCTATATGAAAAACGAATTACAAAAACAATAAAGAAAAAACAAAACAAACAAACAGCCAGAAGTCTTCTTAAGCTCTGCTTCGAAGTCTTTCCAAATTCTACCCCAGTGGCACCCATATTGAGAGGAGGACCTCCCTTGGTGGGAGAGGAGAAGAAGAGGAAGAAGGAAAAGCACCAGGATGGATCTGGTGATGGGAAAGAAGAAGAAGGGAGGTAAAATGAGGCACCAGTGAAGGAAGAAAGGAAGAAGCAGGGATACTTTGTCCCTGCGTCAGTCCTAACTCCTAACACGCTGGTGTCATGTTAGCTATGCTCATAAGAGAGCGGCTGGTACTGATAATGGGTGACCCCAGCTCTGTCGCACCAAAAGTTTGACGCGACGAGCCCCTGCTTCGGATTTTCGCTGAAGGGAGGATGAGAGGTATCTTGAGTCTCTGCCATCCCTGTCCTGACCGAGCCATCTGAAGTTTCGGAGGGACAGAACGCTTCTGAGAAGAATGTGATCTTTTCATCCCTCCTTCTACTTCAAATGTGTCACACTATAAGATTTGGCTATGCTGATAAGGAAGACTTTGAGCACAGCTTGAGGGTTGAGGCTTTAGGAAGGTTAAAGAGTCTTTACGCGAAGGGAATACCCTCTCGTTTGGCCTCTTATATGGAAGGTGAATTTGATGGCATTTAATCCGTACATATCTCCAAGAAGATCTGCAATTAAAGTAGCGTCTGTTCAACTCCCCGATGTCATCTGTAACTGTTAGATTTAATTGGCCTCGTAAAAGAAATTTATTAAAGACGCGTCTCATACACTGAAGCGACGGGAGTGCATCGTGTGTAAATCTAGAAGGATGTCTCGTAACCCGGCGCATTTCCTAAGCAGATGAAGAGACGCCGACATTAATGAAGGGCAGAGCTAAAAGAATCGTAATAAAGGCGTGGCAACATCAAAACCCTCCTCTCCGACCAAGAGGTCGGACAGCAGGATTTTGAGGGGCTATTGTAGGGCCCAATAATTTGTGGCCCTAGCCCATTTTTACGTTGGGGCCCAAGGCCCGAGCCGAGGAAGGGTATAGCCGAGGATGGGTAACAAAAGTCTTAAGACGCAGCCGAGGATGATTCTGTCCTTGGCATATCCGATGTCCCCCTTGAAGAAAGGGAAAAAACGGTATAGGAACAGTGTGAGAAAAGATCTAAAAATATCTATGTCAATAGAGAAGAAGACGCTGGATAGTATAACGACCAAGGACAAAGGGAAAGCTGCCATTACTGCCAGTCAATACTCTGCACCTGGCAGAGTCATATTCTTCAGCTTTTACAACCACCCCCAACCACTCTAGGTATGGGCTGACAGGACAGGTCTTAAGTCCTAGGAAAGTGAGCTTATACGTGGACGCTGGTGAGAGGATAAATGCTCATATAAAAGGATAAGAGAGGCAGTGTGAGAGGGGGGGGGGGAGGGGACAACCCGTCCTCCCAGCCATGGTGTCCTAGAAACAAGGAGAATAATAAGAGCATAGAGCTCCCCAGACTCCTCGGCCGAGATTTGCTGACCGGAGCCAACCCGAACTACCGTCCAGTGACCAAGGCTTAGCCTTTCAAAACCACGCTCTATAAGTGATATCGTTTGGGTCTTTTTTCGTGCGAACCCAACATTATTATAGGTCGTTACAAATTGTGTCCTTACAATTATGTATGTATATGAAATTATAAATTTCACTACTTAAATAGAATATAATGTAGCAAAATTCTAATGAAATGTTTAAATATATAATAAAATTAAAATTATATATATGTGCAAAATTGTAAGACTATAAAATCATGTGTGGCATAATGTTATAATATCAACTGAAAGTAAAACACTCTCAATTCTTTATATATTATAGATTATAGATTTGTAAACAAAAATATAGATTTTTTTTTTAAACCAAAATATAGATTAATGTTAATTGTATATAATACTATATATTATATATAAATATATAAAAATATATTAATATAAATGTAGTATGTAATTGTGTAAATTTGTAAATAAATTCCTAAGATATCAAATTATTATTTATAATTTATTGATAGTGTAAGTAGTAATTTTTAATGATACAATGCTAGTAAACCTAATTTTAATAAGTTTATAAATGAAAATGAATTTATATAAGTAACTCAAATATTATAATTTCAATAATAATTTACTTATTACTTTTTAGTATCGATTTGTGAAAAGATAAAAAGTTTTTGTCATATCAATTACTATATATGGGAGAAAAAAAAAGTCAAGTAGTTTGTGAACAAGTTGGAGCTCATTCGACAATAAAATAAATCAAACTTGAAATGGTGTGTTTTTGGCATCAGCATATTTACAAATTACAACTTCTTTTTTATCTGACATATTAAAACCCAAAATACAATAAATTTTTGACTTACCTGACCATATATGAAGCCCATTTTTATTTAAGGACCTTTGTAGGTTTAAAAACTATTTCTCTTCCTCATCCCTTCATAATCACTATGTGGTTCCATGAGGTGCTTGATTAAGGGAGGAATTGGCGGTTTTCTTAAACTAATTTTTCTATATCACAATGGTATTAATATGAAAATTATAGGAAGCACACCCTTGATCGGCATGGTATTCACTTTCTTCTTTTCTTTTACTGAAACATGGTATCCACTTGCAAAAAATTTCTACGTCATAAAATAATATCTTGTTTCATACACTAAATCATCCTTTTAACTTCATTATTTTTTTTGAGACTTTTTAACCTATAACGTTCGCTCCTGATGATAGTTTTTTATCATCAAACTAAGACATCAATTAGTTTTTGGTATAGGTGGGGATTGATCCCCAGATTTCCTATTCAATCATCAGAGAGTTTACCAGTTGAGATAACTGAAACTCACAAATCATCCTTTAACTTAGTATCGGAGAAAATTACATTCAGTTTTGCTACTGTGCATGACATCTTTTAGTCTAGTTCACATGAGAAAAACAATTCTACGACCCCACTTTTTACCGCAATTTGATTACATGAGTGACTATAATTGGTAAACGGTTTACGAAAATAATAAAATAGTTTTTTAATGTGTTAAAAATTAAAATGACATATTTTTGTAACTACTGTGCTCTTAGTCAACATTAGATGGGTTAAGTGAGAACTGAAAGAACGGTTAATTGTGTCTTTTACTATCTATACATGTGTGCTCTTTGTTACTTGTAGTCTTATTAAATTTTGCATTAACTAGTGCACCAAACTTTGACGACAATCCTAACTACTAACTTGGTGCACCTATGGTACACATTCATTGGTAACAGAATCTATCATGTGACGAGTTAATATAACTGAATACGTATTTTTGTTAGAGATATTTAAGATCTAATTATTAAATTTAGAAATATTTTTAAAAAAATGACGTGTCTTCACATGTGCATGCATTTCTTCTACAAAGTAATTATGATGTGAGTAAATCAGGTCAAGTGAAGTTACCAAAAAATTCAGGCCATGTATGAGCAAAGACCAAAGCAAGTCAAGACACACGAAGCAAGTCAATCCCAGCAACTACAAAATTTGACTTGTGGCCCTTCATCTTAACTGTTTTCGCTGGCCTGTTTATAAGTTGAAAGTGACAGTGTGTTAGCCTAATATGAGCTTATTTTCGGTAGAGAATTATGCATAAGACCATATAAAAAAAATAAAAAATTCTAATTATTCGTCAGGAGAGATAGTGAATGAACATGCATAGGACCAGTGCATTCTTTTTCACAGGTCATAAAATGGGCTTGGCCCACAACTGAAAGAGATAATGACTGGATATCCATTAACCAATTTTTAAATTTCTTTTCTTTTTCAATTAATTTCTAAATTTTAGTTGATCTGATACAAGCCAAAAGAAAATAGAGATTCGTTATTAAAAAAAAAAAAAATTCTTCATAATGATATGGTCACGTTGGAGTAGAATAGTCAAATTTCATAATGCAAACTGGAAGCAAACTATTGAGAGAACTATTCCCGGTTCATTACCCAAGAATATATACCAACTTCATCAATTCAACTCAACTCTCACAAGCCCATACACAGCTTCAAACAAACTCAAAGCCAGACCCAATTAAAAGGCACAAACTGACCAAATCAACTAAATCAGCCAACCCATATGACAAAAGTGGATATCCAATAAATCAAAACTAAGCAACCAAAGCCCAATGAAATCTTAAGTCCAACCTGGAATTAAGACTAAAAATACATCAAACCAAGTTCTCACATCCTTCACTGTTTTCATCAACCATCTTTTAGCAACCTGATCCGATAAATCAAGAACCACCATATGATATTTTGCAAGCAAATTTGGAGTCCTATACTTGATCGACTTGAAAGCTGAAACTCCATGAAACAAATTTGTGATAACATATATGATATACCAGGACAATTCTTCCCTAAGTAACTCAAAATTGGGGGTAGGGTGTTGAATGTAACCCAAGACAGATGACAACATCGGATTAAAAACAAAGGCATTCAGCAAAAAAGATTAAAAAGAAAGGCAATTTTTTTATACAAGTATTCAAAAATTATGGGGGGGAGAGAGAGAGTTAACCCAAGTTCCAACATTGTCAACTAAGAAGAGTTTCATTTTCTGCGTTTCCACTCTACCCAATTCTTGAATTTTTATTATTATATTTTTCTCAGTTTAGAAGCTTCATGAGCCAGCCTCTGTTTTCGTAGGCCTGGTGAATTGATATAATGCTGAACTTAATTCCCTGGTTCACTCCTCTTCTCGTACCGCTTACTCAAATATATAATTCAACTGCAAGCTGCATGTTTGCTTGTTTCCTTTCTCTTCATCAAATTGCCCTTAATTTTATAAAAAACAGAGATAATAGAGGGTCCAGATCTACAAGAACAGAAAAGATTTGTGCTTTCTTAATCTAATTTTTTTTTATTTACCTTACTCCTAATAGGGATATAGTTAAGAAAGTTCTATAAAATTTCTGTTTCTTGCCCATTCTATGCTTGTGGATTTACAAATAAAATTAGTCCCACCTCGTGTGACCATTTACCTTTTTTTTTTTTTTTTGGTTCTTCTTAATCAAATTGATGAAACTTGCGCTCTAAGGTTGCCGAGAAATTAACATATTCATGATCTATTTGACATGGCTTGATCACCGTCTCTCATATGCAAATGGATGATCGTTTGAGTCCTGATTTAAGCACATTCTCTTACGCTACTGAGCCCATTCTTGAGCAAACCAAAGCTTGTCCAACCTAGGTTTTGGAAACTTATTCATAGAAGGTGAATATTTGGAACTTGATTTTTTCCCACCCATTTTTGTACCTCTTAATTAATGATCAAATGGGTTGTCACTCCAAGCTTGAGTTGGGCTCTGGCTTCTTCCAGTGCTTGCTAACTTGAGATTGAGTGGACATGAATGTATGATTTTTGCAAAAATTTAAATTAAGCTTGTGCATAATTTTAATCTCACAAACTGAATGTATTGCAAGATACTTAACTAGACTTTGGATTGTTTGCCTTTTCAAATTTGATTTAAAAATAAATAAATAAATAAATTCAATAGATGTGGGGAAGTGATCTGTGTTAATCTTTTAGCTGCATTGAGATGCATTAAATTTGATAGATTCTGTAATTGAGCATAAGAATTGAGATAATACAAATAATTGATAGTTGTATATATAGTACAGCAGGCCGTTGCTTACTGACTCCAATCTGAGTATTTTTTTTTGGGGGGGGGGGGGGAGGTGGGTGAGGGGAATACTTGTTTTCAGTTTCATTCTCGTCCATTACCCATCATGTAAAAATCATTTTAGCAATGATTTTAATTGTACTATTGGCCGTGACATCTACTATTGTTTTCAATTCTCGTCCATTACCCATCCATAGGAATTTACACGGGCCGTGACATCTACTATTGTTGCTTTGAACTGTTTTTGTCACCATTATTTGGGTTTCTTCCTAGGAAACACGGGTGCGGTGCGACGACTTGGTAATTTTTGAAAAAGTAATGTGCTGGTGCGACGGGATATGTTTATTAAAAATTTATTAAAAATATTTTTGTTTATGTTTTCTATATATTGCTAAGCATATTTATTCATATAATCGTAAACATATACCAATTTAAAAGCAATAGTAGAGAAGGAACCTTTGGGATCAATTTAATATTTATAGCCGATAGGGGGATAAATTTTGCAAAATAATATTATTTTTAATGATAAGTAATTATTTAAATTGATACAATTACCAACTTATTCAAAAACTTAAAAAAAAAAAAAAAAAAAAAAAACAAACAAACAAATAAGACGTGGAAAGGGAACAAAAAGGGAAAGAAAACACTAGAGTCAAACAGTGCGTTTTGCCTTTTTTCTTTTAATAAAAAAAAACACTTATTTAGGCCCAAATCGAACCGATTCAAGGCTATTTTGGCCCGTTTTGAACCGAATCGGCCCGAATTGGAAATTGAAAAAAAAAAAAAAATTAAAAAAATGACGAATTCACCTCGGACACGGGCGCAGCCAATCTAAGACTAAATGTGCTTATTGAAGAGCAACCAAAAGCTGCATGTAAGATAATCAAATTAAGTAGGGGAAAAAGGATTTCTAATAATGGCAATTCAAATGGTATTTCAAAAGGATTATTCTAATTGTGGTGAAAATATTCTATTAATGTCAGTCGATTGCATATATTAATTGTCCCTGTATTCTCGGCCTGCTAATACCATGACTTTTAGTGATGATTGGTTTGCTATTTATCAGTCAATTAATGATTACATTATCTTGATGAGTAATGTGACTTGATAAAATTTTAGAACAATAAGTGTTTTAAGTTAAAATGCATTATGATATATTGTTTACACATCTAGGTGACCAATCACACTTAATACAAAAACCAGTGGTTGGTGATAACTCCTAAAATAAAGATAAGAAAAAGGGACTCACACACATGTACCCCTCTGTAGATACACAATCACACACGACTCACATCGCCAAGAACCCAATGTGCGACAACCAGGGGAAGAATCGGGCGTCCACACATTGTTACTTCAATTTGTGTTAAAAACATGACTACACTTTGTTATTTCAAAAGGTTTGCATTGTAATATTCGCCATGGCATCTACCATCAATATTCTGTAGAATCAATTGTATTGTTGAACACCTACATGTGTTTTATAGAAAAAGAGATTGTGTCCAAATTGAAGATATTCCAATGCTTTTTAATGGCATTGTGGCATTTTTAGCGAAAACCACGTGGAAAAAGGTTATTATATCATATGAGTCATCAAATTGGGAGAGACAATGAATGCCAAACTTGAAAGAGTAGAAATTAGTAATTATCGTTCATATTTGGAAAAAAAAAAGTTATTTTAATTATATAGGGAATTTTGTTTTTTATAGATTTATTGTGAACAAATACTTGATAACGGATTAGCAATTAGAGTTGAGAAATTAGAAAAGAGCATTAGCATTTAAGATCTAAAATTAAACATAAATCCCAGATAAAAATAGGAAGTTATGATTAGTATCTAGCTTTAAAATCTAAATAATGTTGTAATTAGTATCTAGCTTTAAAATCTAAAAATTATCTTATTGTTAAATCCAAAGTGGAATCCCCCTCCTCAATTATTGTAAGCAAAGGAAAAAAAAAAAATAAATAAATGATTATAATTTTGCTTGAAATATAAATATTATCCCCATTACCATCTTTCATTAAAATTTACACCCCTTCCATCATTTTGAAAATTAGATAGAGATTGTTGATTTTGATTTATCAGACTTATTTATTCCAGTTTTTTATAAACCACGTAATTAACTGCATTCTTCCTATTTTTCTGACTAAATTTTACTATTTTTTCTTTTCTTGCTCCCTAAAACATTGATTTGGATTTCAATTACATACAATTGTTTATGAAGAGAAGATAATTTACTCATGCATATTTTCTTCCTAACCATCTTTAACCAAAATTTCAAAACCAATATACATAATCATTTATTTTCCGCAACCATGATGCTAATAGTCAAGGGAGATCAAATTGGCCACGTTGATCTATAAAACTGCTTCTATGACAGACTTCTATTGTTGGAACCAAATTATCACCCTCTCTGATTCTATCATGTGCACGGGTGAGCATTTGCTCATGACTGAGAAACATTTAGAAGCATAAGCAACTCAACTAGACATTCATTATAACTATCATAAAAAAAAAAACATTTAATGATAGCATGTAGTCAATAACACTCATCAAAATAATGATAACATGACGCACAACTTCATGCAAATATGGTCTTTTTGCACCAAGAAGAGGTAGTTTATAAAACTCCAAAGAGGAATGCATCATACAAGTACAATGTTCTACAGGTACTTCCTTTTTTTTTCTACCAAACATGGCAAAACAAGAAATAGAGAAACACAAACAGAACAAACAACAAATGGATGAACTCTATTCATTTCAATAACCATAGGATGATGCACCAAATGATTTCAAGAGAAAGAAACACGATCCCCAATACTACCAACTGTAATTACAAGCCACATTCCCGCTGCTGCATTTTAAGGTTGATCTCCACCTTTAAAGTTCCAAACCTTGTGTAATAGAAATCAACATACTGAAGATAAAAGCATCAATCATTTTAATCGTTGACATCAAAGTATCATTGTTATATGTGTGCTATATGAATTGCATATGGACAAAATGACATGTATTATTTGAGAAATTTTTATGCGATTTATGAGGATTTTACTGTTCTTTAAAATTGGCTTCATATAATTCGAACGTATTTCTATTATGGTAAGTATCTAGTGGGAGAATGAAAAGGTTCTCATGTTCATGCATCAATGCATCAAAAAGATCAATATACTTACCCTTTCTCAACAAAACTATGTGTGTTGGTATTATAATTTGCCCTTCCAAAGCCATTGTATTGGTATTCAGGGCAGCCTTCCAATGCCATTCATCTTCTTTTGTTGATTGTACTCTTTCTAGCTCTGGTGTCCATAAGGGTCCATGACAAAAAGCCTTCACCTTAGGGCATTACCTCACAATTACTTCTTCCAAAGATGGGAACTCGAAAGAATGACTTCCTGAGCAAAAACTTGTGAGCTTTGGCAAGCAATCAAGTTTTAAGTATGTCAACTGGGCGAAAGTAATCACCTCACTTGCTTCACCTCCCCTTTCCTACTATTACTTCTGCTATCCTTTCGCATTCACTTACACTCATTTTCTTGACTTGTACCATACTTTTCGCTGTTGAGGATGTAAATAAATTAATCAATCCACGACCTTTCAATATTTCAAGGTTTGACAAATTTTGGAAAGACACTGAGGGGGGCACTAATTTTTTCAATTTTCCACATAGTGACAGATAAAGATTTTCTAGATTATGAAAAATTGGGCTTGGTTTTGTGTCTTCTTTCCACAAATGTTTAAACAATGGTAGGTCAAACAGCTGTAGTTCTTTTAGTTGTGGGAGTATCCTAGCATGTTTTTGCTGACCAAAAAGTTCTTCATATGGGAATATTTCTTCCCAGGAACTGTCCTTCACAACTACTTCCTCCAAATTATGTAATGTTGCAAGAAAAGTAATCCAATTAGGAACAGCTAGATAGCCTTCCACATGAAGGTTTTTTAATTTGTAATAGCATTCTTCCGAAAATTGGCCATGCTATATCTCCTTCATGTTGAAATTTTGACCCAATCTCAAATCCTCCAAGTTGGGGAATGGACCCTATAAAAAATCAAAATATTAAATAAAAGAAAATGGGAGTTAGTATCTAATTCCTTAACAATTTAGGCCAATCACTAAAATTCATAGTAGGGGCTACAAAATGGATTATATCAGTTAAGTTCATACCATTAGAAATATGGTCCCAACTTATTACTGGAATATATCTAAATGAAATATAAATAAATAAATAAAGTTAAAAGAAAATTTCCTAAATACTATTTAACAATTAATATAAGATGTCTACCAGAAATGATGCAGAAATATACTTTGTGAATCAAATGCAAGGTGGAATAAGAGTCATTTTATTAGAAAAGCATTTTAATCATTGAGCAGTTATTGGGGATCAATATTTTCCAGTTGTCAAAATTTATCACAGTGGTATTCCCATATTTCTAGACTCGTTGATGCAGGAGCATCTTGAACTTTTTTTTTTTTTTTTGATGAATTCCAATCCTGGGTGCAGCCAACTATGTGATGATTAAGATCTTAATTAGGTTCCTAAAGTGGTTGCATGGCAATTAGAGGCAACTGGAGAGAGTTCTGAAGTTGTGAGTTGTCTGCTGCAGGTAGTTAGTTAGTTATGCCATGTTCGTGTCCAAACCGGAGGTTGCACGCAGTTTCGAATCCAGCAGCCTATCCTAATATCTTGTAACTAACTCAGTAGACTTTTGGATAATTGTAGAGGCTGTACTTAACAGGATTAGGACTCTTAAAAGGCTGAGGCTGCAAGTTCCAAACAGTTGATATAAGTACTTGAATGTAATTCATTGTAATCAGTTTTGTGATTTGAATGAAAATAAGCCTTTGTGTGCTTTCTTGGAACTGTGTTCTTCCAGGGGTGTCTATCCACCTATTAGTTGTTCTAAGCAACTCTCCATTCCCTATTCCAATTCCAAACAAAATACTGTAGCCTATCACATTCCCTCCATCACATGTGGACAAAAAAACTAAGAACACATTTTATTTCAAGTATATAGATTTAAGAGCTTTACTGAGAATACTTTTTTTTTTTTTTTTTAATTCGTGTGTGAAAGATGAGTACTACTCCAAACAGGGTTATATATAACTTCTTGTAACCCTAAATATTTTAAAAGATTAATTAAATTAGCCACTTACCTCTTCAACCAAGAAAAGTGGCTGTTGGATGGAGGTCTCAAGTTGGCTTTGTTCAACTGTTTCTTCAACTTTCAAATATTTTGAAACAAATATCTCAATTTGATCACATTTAATCAACCCCAATACTTTCAACAATGGCCATTTTGAAGTATGAACCCCTCAAGAAAACCACTTGAGTTTGGGCAATTTCTTAAGCATCAGGAGAGTTACTTAAGGGAACACAAGTCCTGCTGCTGCTTCTGCACTATCTTCAAGTGCCACAACTTCCTCCAGTCCACATTTGACCATCCAAAGATCCTCCAGTTGCATGAGAAATCTAGCCACAGAAGCTGGAAACAAACTCTTTAAATAAACTCCTGCATTCCCAAATAATTATTCATCAATCTTCACAATATACCTGGTGAAAGATTAGAAATTAAATGTTACTTTTATATGCATAAAACAGCAGTAACAGCTCAGTTATCAGATACCTTGTTGAGGCTATGTTTCATTATAAATGCTAAAATGCATGAAGGTTATTTTGTTGCACTATCAATTACTTTAACATTCTTCTTACATTCTTGGACACTGGCACCCTCATTACAAAAAAAAAAATCTGGTAATCAACCAAGCCTCTGCAATATTTGTATCAGAAATTCAAGATATACATAAAACAGAGATTCCTCCCTAAATATTCCTGAGTTTGAATGTGAGATGACCTGATATTGCAGGAGTGTAGTTCACAAATCAAGTAACTGTTCTTTGAAAGGAAAAAGGGAAGATCACAAGTCCTAATTCAAACAATAGCCAATACTTCAAACTGTAGTCCTAGCCCCAGTCTTCAGTTGTAGTGCTCATTAGGCCTTTATGCAAACCACAAATGAACCTATTTAATAATTTTTACCGTGAACTCTTTGTTTCTATGTTGTTTTTTGTTCTCTGTGCATCTTTTCTTCTTTTCCTTAAAAAATTAAAAAAAAATAAAAAATAAAAAATAAAAAAAGGTAGTATTTAAAAGGACATGATATATAATGGAAAGGCCTGAATTTTATGTTAAAAAAAGCTCATGATGCATTCATCTAAAAGGAGGAAAAAAGTAACCAGAACACAAGAAGATAACTTTGCAATAGTGCCAAACACAATCAAAACATCAAATGTCATAAAATCAAGAGAGTGAGAGACTTTGGTCAACAAAGGAAAATGAAAAAAACCAAAGATATGTGCGAAGTAATTCTTCGTCAAAAGTAATTTAGACTGGATCATTATCATAGATGATCCTGGTTTTCATTTTTTCCCTGAACTATTTGTGCGAAGGACACATAATTGGAGGTTCTAGGGAAGAATGATAAAACCGATCAATTCAGTCCAGTTCTTACTATGTTACATGCATCCTAATGGTAGTTTCAAGCATTCCATATACAAACTTGGTAGAAAACAGTTTCTTACGCCCTCATAACTCAAAAGAGATGCAGTATGTTGATAACAGGGTGCAACAAACAGAAGATTGCACATTAGAACAATATAGGGTTTCTCAAGAAAAGCAAAGTTCACAAAGGCCTACAAATATGAAAAAGAGGCATGCAGGATTTGCACATACCAACAGGCAGCCAATGAGCTCTAGCTCAAATGGTACCTCTTCCTCCCCTTATAAGAGCAAGGAGGAGGGTGAGGTCTTGGGTCCAATACCCACCAGGAATATATGGCAAATCACCTATAATATGAATGTGTAAGTGTAACAAGTCAAGCTCATAAAATAAAAATTAAAAAAAAAAATTTAAAGAATGGAGTTCTAAATTAATGGATTTTTTTGTATGATGTGGGACCTCACCTCCCCCCCCCCCCCCCCCCTTTTTCTAATAACACAAGGCAAGGCCCTTTGGACCCATCCCTGGTGGTGAGTAAACCATGAGTACACGACCCCACCTGCTAGAACCGTGTATCGGGTAATCTAGGAGAACTCCTACTAATGGATATTGAATAAAATACTATTGGAAAACTAAAATCGAGGAAAAAATTACAAGGCGATTACTACTAAAAGTTTTTGAATGATGAATGAGGAAAAAGAGGGTGGGGAATGGATAGTAATAGGGTAAGGCAAAAAAAAAATTCAAAGATCAAATATTGAAAATAATATAGATGGAATATGGAAGAGATTACAAAGAAAGATATTGTGGAGAAAGAAAATTTACCCTCCAAAAAAATATAAACATATTAGTGAAATGCACCACAAGTGGCCTGTATAAGGAATCAGCTATACAAAAGATGTCAAAACAGACTATGAACTAGCTAGATTAAACATAAAGTTGAATATGAACAATGACAAGTCAAGGCATTAAAAACCTAACATAAATGAACTGAGGGGAGCTTATAACCTGAGTGAGATCAAAGGGACTACTTATAATTAAAAGATATGAATATCAAAGGGACTACTTCTCTTATCTATTCATTTTGTTTAGATTTGAGACAAAGGAAAAAGATTAGCATTAGTAGCTGTTTAAACATATATGGGAGGACTCAGGATGATTTTATCAATTAAGTATGCCTAATATGACATATAAATAAACAGAAGAACATTGTGGAAAAACATATACACATGAAAGGAGAAACAAGGAAATTGATATCAGTGTGGATACGGCCATAATCAATTTATCCACCTTTACTATGAATATAAGTGAGTAAGCAAAGCTTGAATCACAAGAGAGAAGTCATAAAGCATATTTCGCTAAATTTTTTTGATAACTAGAAAGCATATCATGGATTGCTTACAAAAATAAATACAACATACATAAAAGTATTCACAATCTACAGCACTCAATATTCAGTACTCACATGCAGGAAGGTTGGATATATCTGCTGTAACTGCACAAGAAATTCTGAAATTTAAACGAGCACCCCTTATGATTCCACATGGGAAATTTAGATGCATGCTGGTAGCTTGTGCTGCCTTGTTTTCAGCCGGAGGATTATAATTATATTGAGATAAATCTCCATTTTCAGGCGATGGATTGACTGACATGTGTGCAAGCCAACAAAATCGATTATCTTGCAAGACAAACATACCCTACAAGAAAAAACATATAATGTATAATCACTTTAAATATTTGAACTTACTCTATGATTGGTCTTCAAGTTGTCTATTTGCTTCTTGAAGAGCTCAGACCAGAAGACCTTGCAGATGAACTTGATTGCCTCTAGATGATCACTGAAACGAGGCCGCTCCATGGTATATCTAAAAAGAAATAGTATTTTTACTATTGCAGGCAGCATTTTATATTAAAGCATGCTGAGAACTATAGAGAGTATCAAATAATCACTAATATATACAAAAATAACTACATCAGTAATAAGTATCAAGATCTAAATTAACTATGCATACCCCTAGAAGTCCATGACAAGATTTTAGGAGCAAAACTAAATAAAACCTACTCATTGATGCCTTGATTGCAACCACAATCAAATAATCGTCCACGCATAGGGTGGTCAGTTGTTGGTACATCCCCGCATCAGTAACCACACAATTGGTTAGCAAAGAATCAAGCTTTCACCTTTAAAAGGCAAGCTTTTTTAAGATCACATTTTGCATAACATATAAAACACTTTTCAAAGAACTTCAAAACAAGTCACTTTCACTTTGCTTTCAATAAGCATTTATATAATCCTTATAGTACTAATGCTCAAAAGAAAAAAAAAAGTAATCCCATTTTCCCAATCCATATTATGTATAAGCTATTTAATCAAATTTCCCATTTGGGTTTGGGGAGGTGTACCGTTCGGAGAGATGGAGGTCAACCTGAAAGCCAATGGCTTCGATCCGACGAGCGGCGAGCTACCATTCTTCGATCGCAGTAAGAGAATACCATTCTCTTCATTCCCTCTCTCCCTCTCCCTCTAAAGTCTAAATCTCTCTCTCTCTCTTGAGTTTTGCTCTTCTCCGTTTTGTATGGTTTGAAATGGTGTTTCGGCTCAACTCTGGCCCAATGGTAATAAAAAGCCCAAAATCACAGTCCAAGGATAGCCACAGTTTTCTGTTATTTTTTATTTATTTTTAATTGTGGAACCCACCAGGATTGATTTGTTCTGGGCCAATTTTTGGAAAGCTGTTCTCAAATTTCACCATGCAAAATTGTCTTTTTAACTTTTATGAACAATTTGAGAGTTTTTTTTTTTTTTTTGGGTTGTTGTTTTAGATGGCAATTTTGGAAATAAGTTGATGGCATTTTATTAAGATTTTGTTGTTGTTATTGTTATTATTATTTTTAATTTTTTTTTCTGTAATTGATCTATTTCATCATATCCTCTCTCTCTTTCTGTTGCTGTTGCTTGTTATGTTGTAGACCTTGTAGTGGTTAGGTGCGACCAAAAACCACAAGACAAATTCACTGTTTGTTGTCACAATTGGAGCCATGCCACCACCATTTTCGAACTCTCTCTCTCTCTCAAAAACGACAAGAAATAGGGAGTGAATTATTTTTGCAATGACAACAAATTGCTTGATTCGTTTGGTTTTTCAATGATGACGGTTTTTTTTTCTTCATTTTTTTTTTTTTTTTTTTTTTTTTGGGGTTTGTTCAAGTAATTGTGCTTCGTTTTGGGTAGGTTGGACTTCATCCAACGATTGGGTTTAGGGGTTGTGACAAAGACGTCATTGGTGATGGTGTTGGATTGTTGTTTTAGGGTGGGGGGTAGGGAGAGAAAATAATTCTAAATAAATGGATTTTTGTTTGGCGTAAATGCACTTTTAATCCCTACATTTTGACTTTTTTTCCATTTTAGTCCCTACATTATATTTTTTCCACTTTTAGTCCTTAAATCAATTTACGCGTTCCATTTAAGTCCTTGAAGCTACCTTCCGTCACTAATCTAAGGGGCAAACTAACAGATGAATAAAGTAATAATAAAAAATTTACTGTAGCATGCCAAATCAGATTATAATTTAAAATATTTATTTTTCAAATTTAACAAAAGAAAAAATATGAGTTGCCCAGATCTAGGTTCATCTTCAATAAGAACACCAAAGAACACAAACCCAGATTTTAAACATAACAACACATGCCCAGATTTTCTTGCATTTTTCTTGCATTTTCTTGCCCTTTCTTGTCAACCAAACACAAACACAAATCAATCTCCAGCAAGAACACAAACACAAACCTAGCAGCAGATCTTCTCATATTTTCTCAAACCACAAAACCCAGATATACAAAATCTCAACTCAAACCCAGATTTGTTCATCTTTCAATCAACAACGAAACCTCCAGAAAATAAAATTCATAAACCCAGAAACCAAATTCATAAACCCAGAAAATTCAGCATAAAAACACCATTTAAAAAAAAAATCATAAATTCCAAAGCCCCCATCCTTAAACCCAAGCAAAATCATTTCTCAGTTCTTTTTCATTCATTGTTTAGTTGCCAAGAAAATGAAAGAATAAAAATTTGGACAGCACCATCAAAGTCCATTCAGTCTCCCTACTCTTTAGTCTCCATAGTCTCTCCAGACAAAAACACAAACACCTAAACTACAAAAAATAAAAATAAAAAAATAATCTCACAATGGAAAAACCCACAACAAGCTCAACGGGTCAACTCGTCGCGATCGGCGATCTCCACGGCGATTTGGAGAAGTCAAAGCAAGCATTACGACATAAACGACTCCGGCGACTGGACCGGCGGGTCAATGACCGTGGTTCAAGTCGGCGATGTACTCGATCGCGGCGGCGATGAGATTAAAATACTCCATTTTCTCGAGAGACTTCAATGGCAAGCGGTGAAAGCCAGCGGCAAAGTCATCACCATGAACGGTAACCACGAGACCTTGAACGTGGAAAGAGACTTCTTGTACATGTCGAAATCGGGTTGTGAAGAGTTTAGGGTTTGGGCGCACAACAACATGATGCGCCGAGAGCCATTGAAATCCTTCGTCGACATCCAACCCAAATGGAACATGCTTGACCAGATCCCCTTTTCCACCTTCTGTTCTTGTTCTTATGTTTCTAGTGTGTGTGTGTTTTTTTTTTCTTTTTAATTTTTAACTCATATTTTTTCTTTTGTTAAAATTGAAAAATAAATATTTTAAATTATAATATGATGTGGCATGCTACAGTAATTTTTTTATTATTATTTTATTCATCTGATAGTTTGCCCATTAGATTAGTGATGGAAGGTAGCTTCAAGGACTTAAATGGAACGCATAAATTGATTTAAGGACTAAAAGTGGAAAAAATAAAATGTAGGGACTAAAATGGAGAAAAGTCAAAATATAAGGACTAAAAGTGCATTTACACCTTTTTGTTTTGGGTGATAAAACACTTTTTGGCAACAATTTTGCCAAAACAAAAACTGAATACAAATTTTGTTTTACTATACAGGCCCTACAAAATACTACTATTCCATCATAGATAATTATATGAATAAATAATTTTTGTTCGCTAACATTTTTGTAATTCAATTAGTACTTTCTAATGTTTTCAATGAAAACATTTAGGGTTAACTGCAACCCACAACCAATTGGTATATATATATATATATATATATTTATCAAATAGTAAATACCAATTGGTATCTTTTTTAAATGAAAACATTTAGGGTTCGAGTTAACCCTAAATGTTTGATCGAATAGTAAATAAGTAGAAAGTACCAATTGAAAACACTAGAACCCACTTCACCTTTACCTTTAGTTATGTGATTTTTTTAATAGACATGCATCTTGTTTAAATGATTTAATGAATTATGTGATTTGATACACTTAAACAATCTTATGAATGTCATGTATCAGGTTAATTTAAAGGAGGAATTTGTCCCCATATATTCCAACTCTCATATTTGGTATTAGTTGGTAGTAATTCCTAGTTAGATGGATTATATTTTTCGTGGGAAAAGGGGTGGATGGATAATTATTATTAAGGTATATTAAATTTTGTTCAAATAATATGTTATTTACAATTCGATCAATAAACATATTTTTCATGCATAATTTTATACCACAAAAACTTGAAATTTAAACATTTATTTAATGATATAACTAGTGATTTTTGATATTCTTGAAATTTTGTGAGTATGAAAAATATAATAAAAATATGCAATTTAATGGTTAGATTATCGAAATTCACCTCCAATAAAAAGATATAGAAAGAGTTTAAAGGGTTTTTGTCCAAACTAGTTTGGACTACTTTGGAGAGAAATCTTTTCCTATTATTAAACCTTTGCAATCTAAGGGTTTTTTTTATTTATTTTTTTCAAACATCAAGGTTTAATTCAACCATTTTCTTAGCTAAAAACATAGATGCTTCTTCAGTTTTGGCAGCCTTACTTGCAATGCTAATTGCATTATGACACAAATCTTTGTATCAATTTGTTATATCCAACTTAGGATCTTCTTTCACAATGCAACCATAGCTATCTAGTACACATCCAACTCTCGCTTGCTTAGTCCACCACTTCAAAATGTATTGAGAAGGAAGTAGTTTTATATTTTGAATATCTAGCACCTTTAATGCATGACATCATAAAAACCAAGCAAACTCAAATTTGTTACAGCTGCAAACAATTGTTTGATCTGTAGAATTAAAGATAACCTTATGTTCTTGAGTATGCCCATACATGCAAACCTTGTACTAAAACAATGGTGAAATATCATAGCATGTATTAACAACCATGTCCAAAGACTTCTTATACTCTTCGTGAAAGAAATTAAAGATTTTGGGTGTGTAAACGTCCCTTGAGTAATCTAGAAGATATGATGAATAAGCCAAAAAATTCACTAGCCATTAAAACATCTCTAGGTATTGCTAATATCAATCCATCAACTTCCAAAATATTCAAATCAAGATATTTAAATTTAATTCTCTAAGATTAGTATATGATTGCTGTTCTAAGAATTTTTTGCCTTTCCAATTTCAAATTTCTGATTTGAACTATTAATCAAGCACCAAAGACAAACATCAGACATTGAAAAAAAAAAAAAAAAACAGAACTCAGCTTCATCAAGGTGAACTCAGTCATTGGAAAACTCTTCCAAACCTCAAAACAAAACAAACCCATAAACTAGAATTGAAACCCCATATTAAAATTAACCAAAGCAATTCTAAGACAGACCCATTAACCAAAATTGAAACCTTCATAAAAAATAGCCAAAGGAAAACTCTTCCAAACCTCAAAATAACACAAACTCCGCAACTATAATTGAAAACCCAAATCAAAATTAACCAAAGCAATACTAAGATAGACCTATTAACCAAAATTTAAACCTTTATTAGAAATAGGCAAAGGAAAACTCTACCAAACCTTAGAATTACACAAACCCAGCAGCTAGAATTGAAAACCCAAATCAAAACGAACCAAAGCAATAATAACATAGGCCCTATAATAAAAATTGATACCTAGATCATAATCAACAAAGAAAAACTCTACCAAACCTCAAAATAACACAAACCCAACAACTAGAATTGAAAACCTATAATGAGATTCAGCCAATACATACCATTGAATTTTCTTAGTGCCAGCCAACCAATTTGCGAAAACAAAGCGAGATAGAGAATTCAGAGAGCTAGATTCATTTATTTCATCTAATCTGAGTGAGAGATAAGAAAAGAAAGAGAGAAAGAGAAGAACAGAGAGGGAGAGAGAGAATGGTAGGAGTGTTGAGTTTTTGGCGGGAGTTCAAGAGTCAAAAAGTTTGAAACAGGGGAAAAATAAAAGAAGGAAAAGAAATAAACGGAGAAGAAGGTAGTTTCATTGTTAAGTAAGTAGACAGGTGGTTTTTTTTTTTTGAGAAAAAAGTAGACAGGTGTTTTAATTTTAAAAGAGGTACCTAAAGTAGTATACCTAAGGTACTATACCTAAGTTTTGCCCAACAGAAAATATGTACGCGGTAAATGGTGTGCATAGCTGGCACACTTAGTGTTGATGTAGTTGACAAATTTTTTAAAAAAATTAACAAACATTAAAAAAAATGCGTGAAAAAACAAAACAAAATAATTTCCCACAAAAGTTCTTTCATGTTCTGGAAATCAATAACTCATGTTTTTTACAACTAATTATACAGATCTTAAAACACCCATTAGCTTGGATTTACAAAGAACTATTTCACAAACTTGGCTCTAATCTGCTCAGATTTACAAACAAAAAGACAAAAAATTAGAGAAATATCTGAGCCTAAGATCTGAGGATACCACCACTGTCATGGAGATTCAAGAAGATTGAAGATTTTTCGTTCTACTGATCTAGACTCGATCTCTGCCACTAGCAAAGCTAATCAACATCAGTACAACAAATTTCCACTCATTCACGCAAGTGACTAGTAGAAAAAATCAACATCGGACCCATTCCTTGGTCTCATGGATGATAATGCAAAAGGTCAAAGTTATATATCCCAGTGAAGATTGGATTATGCCTATGTTAGAAAATTTTAATTTTTGCATTGGAATATTCTTGCTGTAATGTGCGACATACTTGGTTGTTTAGTGGAGGCGTTGTAAGTGCTTGATAAAATGCCGAAGCAGAATATCACTCTGAATATAGTACGCTAGGCTTCAAAGTTTTGTTTTTCTTCGTTTGGTTTCGTGGGAAAATATGGGAAAATTGATGAAAGTTTATTTTTCAGTTTTGGTTTTCTTTTCCGATATCTTTTACAATTAAGAAATAATTTTTTTTTCTTTTTCCCTTTTAATGTTGACATGGAATTTTTTTATTTTTATTAAAAAAAATTATTATATTTATGAGGAGTGCTATGTTCATAATATTTTTATAACAAATCATAAATGGTAAGTTGTTATTGGTTCTAATCTGAATCTATAACTTAAATTACCCATAACAACCAGTAATAACCCACCATTTAGGATTTGTTGTGAAAATATTGTGGACATTTCTCTTATTTTATTAGTTATGTCAGATTTAAGTTTGCCAACTATATTCATTCCAAAAAAAGTTTGCCAACTATATACACAATTTGCTGCCTAGGCATTTTCTATTAGTGAGTTAATAGTAGAAATTAAATTAATTGCAAATTGTAAATAATAGGAATTAAATTAATTGTTACCAAAATTTAGGACCAAATTGTCTGTGACCCCAGTATACAAGGACTAAAATAGCATTTTCAACTATATAGCTGAATTGGCACCTCCTCATGCACAAAATGCTTGGGGGTCTAGGGGGGAAAGAGTTCGAGCTGCGAGATAAGTAGCATGTTGTAATTATTTCTCAAAAAAAAAAAAAAAACTATATTTTATTTTATTTTATTTATAATTTTTTGGTACGCATTGACTTTCTATTCAAAATTTTAACCCCAACACTTTGAAACTCATAGTTCAATGACTCTCTATTTAAAATTTTAATCCCAACACTCTAAAACTCATAGTTCAAAAAAACCACTTGTAAAATTGGAAAAATTTTTAAGTACTTCTGAAATATGAATAAATTGTGCTCTCTCCTCTCATATTTGTGGTGAACCATACCATGAATGGACCCTATTATGGATCTGAGAGGAGGGAACATTATTCTTCGTGCTCCGAAAGTACCTAAAAATTACTCGTAAAATTGGACATTTTATTAAAAATAAAAATTATATCATCCAGCATCAGCCCAAACTTAGGGATAGTTTTTTCTATTGTACCCATTTAATTTGTATTTGCAACTCTTTCAAAATAACCAAAAAAAAAATAATATTGTCTACAATAAACCTTTTATTCTACGGTACATGTTGGGAGAAATTACCCACTTTTTGATAGGAGCAAAGTCTTAACTAATATTATTAACCAAGTGTGAATTTACCAACACAAAGGTATTCTTACATTTTGTTTGTTTTAACAATGATGTTTTCTAGAAAATGAGTCATTTTCCAAGAATCATTTTCAATAAAACTATCTCATTTTTCAATGTTTGGTAGTAACTTTAAATGAGTTGAAAAACAACCTCCTAACTTCCCTTATTTAGTTTGCTGTGAGATAGAGTTGTTTTCTAAAAAAATTTAGTGGAAAACAATCTCTAAAAATAAGCCATATTTTTTATGTTGACCAAAGATAGTTTTCCTTTTATTTATATTTTTTTATGCTACCAAACACTGAAAAATATGAAAAACTATCTTTACACAAGGTTTTCCATCGAAACAAACAGAGCATTATAAATAAAAAGAAAACCAATGCAAAGGTATTGAAAGTTAGCTACAATAAATAACAAGGCTATGCTACTAGCAAGATATATAAATTGGAATGCTATAAATTGGAATCCAATTATCCAAGGGTGAAATTATCAAACATACAGAAATCATCCACTGTTAGGTACAATAGGTTTAGGGTTACAAAAGCAAATGCGAAGCAGGAATAAAATATCATATAAGGAATTTGGATGGTAATAATTTACAAGTGGTCACTACAACAAATTTGTAAAGAAAAGTAAAGATGGACAGTAGAAACACTTACCTCTCTTTACTCCTCTGATTTAAGAGTCCAAAGCGAATGAATAGTTATTAGCCTTGAACACGAAGACCCAAATCAAAGTTTTGCAATGACGCGTGAAGGGTAGGGAAGTAGGCAGAACGTAGAGCGTGAAGAAAGGGTGGAAACAACGCATCCATAAACAAAAATTCTAGGACTACATTGTAAACCAAAATTTTTGTTACAACTATGTTCAAATGACAAAAATGTGAATGGTAAAGAAAAAGTGGTGAGTCTATGAAAATGACAGACAACCAGTCATACTCTACTATGTAGAATAGTTTATGACATTTTATACGTTACTAAAATTACTCATTAATAAATTACCCAAAAGAAAAAAAAAAAAAAAAAGCACAAACAAATTATCAAAATAAAAAGGCACAAATAAAAGAGAAAGATTAATGCTGGGGACATATAAAATGACACAACTTGTACCACAAGGACTCACCATCACACTTCTATCACTTACAACTCACCATGTTGGCGAATAGTGGCACAAGTTATGCCATTTTATGTGTTCCTAGCATTACTCAAAGAGAAATGATGTGACCAGCCAGATCCCACCTCAATAAAAATCCAAATAATAATAATAGTATAAAGGTAATAGTATGATTTTCGTGCTGGGGAGATAAATACATTTGAGAGCTTTCATGAATAATTAATACTATGCTCATCACATGAGCTCTGCATATGCGATAAGTGTATGTTTATCCAATAATGTTTACTTGTAAATTTACACTTAATTATAAGATAAGTGTATGTTTGGTAATGACTTATTTTCGATAGTTTATTTATACAGTATTGATCACAGATATAATTTTTTATGTTAAATGTGTGATAAAAAAAATTAAAATCTAGTTTATTTCAAAAAATCTAAACGCTAAAGCAATAAGCTTTTAGCTTTTAAGCAATTCACAAAGATTATAATGTATTTGTAAACAAAAGAAATTAGATTTAAACATACATAATATTATATATTACATGTATACTTATATAAAAATATATTTATATAAATTAATAGTAAATTTTGTAATTTTATAAACAAATTCTTAAGATATCAAATTAGTATTTATGATTTTTTGATAATATAAATACTCAATTTTTAAAGATACAATATTAACAAATCTAATTTTAATAAGTTCATAAATGAAAATCATTTATCTATATAACTCAAATAAGTAGTGTTGACTTTCATTCAAAATAAAACTAAATGGACAATTCATAATCGACTTAGTTCATTTATAACCCTATTTATGATAGAGCTCACTTACAACCATAATTATAATAGATTTGTGGCTTACATTTGAAAACCATCTTTATTTGATGTTCAAGTGACTTTGTCAGACCTCAGTGGCTGTTTAACAACTGTTTCTCTTCCTAATCCTTTTCAAAACCATCACATGGTTCCATGAGTTGCATGATTAAGGGTGGGCTTGGCTGGGCTATTAAACTAATGGCCCATTTGGATGGAGAGGGGAAGAAGGGGAAGTGGAGGGGAGTAGAATAAAGTTGGTTAAAAATGAGCTAATTTTGGACTAAGTCTACTCTACTCCTCCTCCCTCTCCCTCAATCCAAACAAACCTTAAGAAACCTCTACCCATGGGAGCTCTTTGAGTCCATTTCAATTACAGGTGGGCTACATGCCTGGCTTTGGTTGGGAATGGAAAACTATTTAATTTAAATTAAACAATTTTTTTTTTGAGAAGGAATTTAAATTAAACAATTAGTTCCATTTGTTTAAATTAAAGGTTTACTTCCTCCCAACTAATCTTTTTCCTATTAATTTATTTAGTATTTACACAACAGATTTTTATTTTAAGATGTCAAATAACCATATTTGACTTATATTTTTCTTCGTGTAGCCAGAGTGTGTGTGTGTGTATATATATATATATATATGATAAAAGAAGAGTGGAAGGTGGTTGTGGTTGTAGTGGTAGTGAAAGGTGGTGTTCAGTAAAGAGCTGATAATGAATTGAAAAACCATGCCTAACAGCTCAATAAAATTTTGGTAGGCAAAGTGAAAATTAAAAGAAACTGGTATACTCACAGACACAACACACTTATTATGTAAGTTATATTCCATTCTGAGTAAATTGGCTAGAAGGAACATACCGAATAAAATACCTTTGAAAATTTATAATTAGGAAGAGATTCTTATACCTATATCTCTAATTAACTAGCTAGGAATTAATCATATAGTGTTGATGCTTTATAAAGTGTTAAAGGGTGTAAAAGGTATCCAAGCACAGCACTGGTGATGGCCACCATACAAACAAACAGAAGAGGAAATTCGACTCTTGAGAGTCTCCTCTGATCTCTCCTCTTCTGCTCAATTCTGCTTGCAAGATAAGGAGAAAGAAAAATGCAAATGCCATAACTAAGAAGTAAATGACATGTTTAATACAAAGTAAAGCGATAAGACAGTCATTGAGGGGGGTAAGTGAAGCATTTGCACATCATAGAAAAAGTTGACTACATGGCTGCAATCAGTAAAACGCATAGCCTAGGAGTTCACTTTGTACAGCCTAATATGTAATACTATGCTATATATAATGTTATGAAACAGACCAATACATTATTGACTCTCTCTTTTGTTGTTTTTGAATTAAAGGTACCACCTGCTCTTTAGATACTTGAAAAGGCATACCACAATGGTTGCAAATGAAGCAAGTTTAGGAGAATAATTTTTAAAAAAATATTTACAAATCCAATGCCAAATCATCATCAGGATGCTTTTTCCTTTATGTTCAAGATTTGCTCTCTCTATCAATAATATAAAAATGTAACTGATCAAGAAATGCTGGGTAGAGACTAGATGTAATGAGCCCACTAGTTTCTATGGAAAAAGAATGAGAATTGATGTAATTCTAAGTAGTCACGCTCCACAAAGAAGAGTAGAATAGGAAAATCGAGAAAGAAAGTGAGAAAGTTGCATCTTACTTCAATGCTAAAAGGCTATGGATTGCATTTATACAAGTTTCTTGGAATTCTTATTAGGTCATGTTAATGAGTTCACTTAGGATAATTGTTAATAAACCATTTTAGGAAAGTTTTAACACCACTATGATGGAAAATATAAAAAGCCGTTAAAAAAATTAATTTCTTTATTATTTTCCAATAAAATATTTATAAAAATTGTTCTTAAACTAAGGCATCTATTAACATTTCCCATTCTTATTAGCCAAATAACCAACTTGGCTCCGTACCTCTTGAAATCTTACCACTAACTAACTAACTTGAGATTGTAAGTGTCCTCCACATTACAAGAAGCAAGAATTTTTAGTTTATCCTCAACAATGGCCACCACAGCATTTGCTTTTGTTTGTGGAAGAATATTAATGATCATTGCAATTTCCATTTCCTCATTGCCATTATTAGTAATAGGTACAAGAATCTTGGGAAAATAATCAAATGTTCACTCCACTGGATTCAGTTTGATTTATGGCATATTCATCCCCATGGTTGGAAAGTATAACCAATGGCTCATAAACCTCTTTATATTTCTCATTCCCATACAATTGCTCAACCAATGCAACAATAAACTACATGGTAGTGCCAAGTTCCCAACTTGTCACAACTCTGCCATCTACTTGCACTCTTTATTCTGTAGTAGTTGCACTAGGAGCTAATTTCTTTCCCATGGAAAATGGTGTGGCAATCGAAGGTTCCTCCTCAGGTAGCTTTTTTCTCTTGGACTGCTACTTTAGGCAAGATTCTAACTACAGATAATCTTCAGAAGAGGCATTTTGTTGTTCTTGAGTGGTGTTATATGTGCAAAAGGTGTGGGGAATCTGTAGATTATCTCCTCCTTCACTGTCCTATAGCATATGAGATGTGGAGTATGGTCTTTTGCTTGTTTGGTATTTGTTGGGTGATGCCACAAAGCGTAGTGGATTTGTTGGATTGTTGGTCATGCAATTTCAAGCGGCATCGCAATATCGCTATATGGAGGATTGTGCCGCATTGTTTGATGTGGTGTATCTAGCGGGAACGAAATACTAGAAGTTTTGAGGGATGCGAACGGTTCATTATTGACTTTCAGTCTTTTTTCTTTTTTACTCTTCTCGAATGGTGTTTAGTTTTACCTTCTTTTTCTTATCTTTCCCTTCCTGTTTTGCTTGATCATTGTGATTTGGTTTCTTGATGTTTTTGCCTCTTTAGTACGTTTCCTATGTACTGGGCTATGTTCTCTTTAATAAAATTTTTATGTTACTTATCCAAAAAAAAAAAAAAAAAGGTTGTTTTTGAGCCCTTCAGTAAAACCTGCTACCCAAGCGCCACAGCAGCAGGCAAATCACAAACTGTACCACAAATCCTCCTGTATGCTGCCTGATTCTTCACCAAGTTTCTAGAATAACAAAATCTCGAAGACTATGGATTACAAGTGTTTATAGAAGTTGCTTGCAAATCTTATTAGCCAAATAAGCAACCAACAACTTGTAACGGCTCCACCTCTTGCAATCTTACAACTAACTTAACTATTCTTGATTACGAGGCTAATGATATGATTACAAAAATTAATCTTATAGTACGTTTGGGTTCATTACACTAGGCAGATTTATTAAGGATTAGCAGAGCCACCACATCTGTTAATATTTCATAGAGATACACTATACACCCTAATACAAAAACCTAATATGCATAATAATAGGATCTTCTCCCACAGACAAAGTAATGAGTTTCTCAGAATTACAAACTCAGCACTATGAGAAAGATAAATTAAAGGCAGTTCTAGAAGAAAAGTTCTCCAGCTGGGTCAAAAATCCATTTTCCTTTCGTCTGAGTGATTCTTCTTAGAGGTGCTATTAAAAATTTAGAAGTACTCAAAGCTATACCATCCTTTTTTTCTTGGTAAAGCAAAGGAGGAATTCATAGATGCTAAAAGAAATTAGGGACATATGAGCTGCTGGTCTCTACAGAAAGGGTCAGGACCTAAAACTTTTAATAAACTTAATACACACTGATATGCAGTTAGCGAACATATAAGATTTTTATAGTTGATAAATCCCATTGCACTAGGAGGGGGAAAAAAGAAGAAGCATTGCAATGCTTATGGCAAAACTCACAGACTTTGAGCATACAAAAAGAAACTATAAGAAAAGAATGGAGTTCAAAAAGTTACAAGTTTCTCTTTGTTAGACTCTTATATCTTGAATGCTTGAACTCCTCTCCTCTATTAGCTTTGATATGGTAACTTCAGCCTACAAAGGAGATCCAAAGACTTGATCATGATAGAACAAGATACCAACCGTTTACTAAACATATTTATTATAAAGTTTATAAAACAACAAAATTGAACTGATATCAAAATACCATATAAAACAAAGGAAATATAAATGGTCATTCCACAAATGATGACTACTCTAACTAATCAATTTGTAATGCAAAAAGAAGAATCCAGTAAGCTCCTCCCACCCACTCATACAGCTTCAAGATAAAAGAGAGTAAAGAATTTGATATAATCAGCGAACAACTAACACACAATCATCCCCATCACCACAAAAGTTTGCAAGTTCCAAATATTAGATGATCCTGTTGGTAGAACAAACAATAAGGGGCCTGAGCCAATAAGGATTGCTAATTAGAACAATCTTCATTTTCAATAGGGGCTTCATCAAAATATTTCAACCTTACCTCCAATTGAGAAGCGATGGCAACAATGGACCCTGCAGATACATAGCAGATGCATAAGATTATATAAAACAAATCTTAATAATTCATTGGGAATGATAGTGAATGAACATGGAACTAGTGCATTTATTTTCAGAGTTCATACGATGGGCTAGCCCTACAACTGAAAGCAATAATGAATGGATATGCATCAACCAATTCCTTTTACTTGATTTCTAAATTTTAGTTGATCTGATACCAAAAAAATTGGTAGCGTCTAAAGATTGGGTAGCCATTGATGTCAATGGTTGAAGATGATCTGGTCTTCTGCTGCAATCTCAAAAGCATACCTTCATATGCTGCCTAATAGCCAAGAAAATGTTATATACTCGTGATAGGCCTGCTAATGGGGTAATAATATCGGTCTCCTATGTTTGTTCTGCATGGAAAATTTGGAGTGCAAGAACCATTTATTTTATGAATGCTCATATACTGAAAGATAGTAGCAGCTAGTATTAAACTTTTGCTTAATTAACTAGCATATAAATCATTCAAATTCTATGCTAAATTGGGTATTCTCACTGAAGCGAAAAAACTCCAAAACCACGACATACAAGCTAGATTAGGTTGCCTTCTATGTACAACTCTTGTAGCTTAAAATGCCAACTTATTTTCCGTATAAGATTATGTACAACTTTTTAAATTACCATCCAATCGAGGTACAAATCTACTTTTACAGAGCTTGTCTCTTAAAGAAAATAAGCCAATAAAAATAAACTCATCCAATTGCAGAAGGAAATCGATTTGAAACAACGATATTGGATTGAGACTTTGAGTTCAAGCAAGGTCCAAACTATATACCAACTTATAAATTCAGTTGTTGTAAGCTGATCCAATCAATACATGAATATTCCATGTCCATAGCATACACAAATGATTATTAGCAATATATTATTCAGAAAAAAATATTAAAGGTCATATAGTGTATGTCACATAATATACATGGTAAAAGTTTAGAAATTCAATGTTCCTTTTATATGCATATGCATACGGATATGGATATTAGCAGAACAGCTCGGTTATCAGATACCTTCTTGAGGCAATGCTTTATTATAAATGCACGACTGTCATCTTTGTATATTGCTGCACTAGTAATTACTTTAAACATTCTTGGCCACTGGTACCCACATTACTGAAAAAACAATCAGGTAATCATCCTAGCCTCCACAATATTTGCATATGATATTCATGTCATAAATGCAACAGAGGTTCCTCTTAAAATATTCTTGACTTTGAATGTGAGATGACCTAATATTGGCGCAGTGTAATTCAGAAATCAACTTTTGTATGAAAGGAGAAGGGGAAGTTCACGAGTCCTAATTTAAACAATAGCCAACAAACCCAATCTTTTGTAGAAGTGCTCATTAGGCCTTTATGTGAATGAAAAATGAACCTGTTCAATAATTTCTAACAAGCATGATTACAAGAAAGCATGCAAAAATTGTAGGGAAGAGAGATAGTGAGAGAGAGAGAGCATGCAAAAAGTTGTATTCAAAAGATCATGATTTATATAAGGAAAAACCTAAATTTTAGGTTGAAAACAGGGCATGGTGCATTTTTTTGAAAGGAGCAACCAAAGTAACCAGAATACATGGGCAAGATACATGACTTTGCAGTAGTGCCAAAGATAGTCAAACATATTAAAGTTGATCTATCAATGACATTATAGATATGTATGTCACATCAAATGGCATAAAATCAAGAAAGTCAGTGAGATTTTTGTCAACAAATGAAAATGAAACACCATAGATTTCTGAAAGCCACAATCAAAATCAGAAACCACTTTTGCAATGTGAAGTACTTCTTTGCCATAAGTAATTTAGCCTTGATAGCTTTCATAGGTGGTCCGGGTTTTCTCCTATTTTCCCTAAAATAGTTGTGCCAAGGCTGAAGGCACACATAATAGGAGGTTCTGGTGAAGGATGATAATTCAGTTGTTTCAGTCCAGTTCTCACCATGTCACATGCATCCTAATGGTAGTTTCAAGCATTCAGTATACAATAATATGGCTTCGTCCCTGGCTAGAGTGTCTCTTAGAAGTGCTGAAGGGTATAAGTGGTTGACTTGAATAAGTACATGGTCTCCAAGAAACCGGTACTTACCCAATGGTGACTCAAACAATTTTTGGCGTCTACGAAGGGTTACACAGGAGAATCCAGCCAGAACTTGAACTTTAGACCATGGATTCAGAGTCATCTGCATAAAAAATGCAAGCAAAAGTGTCAGATATTGACATCAAATAAAAATGCAGAACAAACAAAACCAAAGTTGTCAATGTGTAGTGTCGGCACCAATCTTGTACAGGGTGTCAATCTTTGCAACCTCATACTTGATTGCTTGAAGGCCATCGGGTTATACATGGGTAGACATTCTCCTTCTGCTCTGTTACAGCTTGGACCTCGCCAAAATACTCATATGCCTAAATCTACAAAAAGAAGAAGAAGAAGAAGGTATGACTAATCATAAGAGCAATCAAGGACTTAAGCAAGAAGTTACCTCCCATACAGTCACAAGGCCACCAGTGCTCTTTGTGGCACATTGGGAGAAGGAGAATTATACTATAATGTAGTATAATGGCATAGACAGCTCCACCTAATCATAATTTCCAACTCAATCTACGTTTTCAAGTGAGGGGAGAAACTGCAAGCTCACTATCTCCTATGCTAAGGATCAGTACACTTCTAATCATGTACAACATAAAGGTCCTTACGCAAAAATTCACATTTTGGCCTTCAACGTAAGCATAATTGTTTAAAAGCCAAAAGAGTCACATTTGCATCTTGTCCGCAAATCCTTCTGTTCTTGGACACCATCTACATGGATCTTGTTTCCAACTTGAGGGTCTTTGTTTCTCCAACATTTCCACAAATTCTTCAAGGAATCTCTGTTCTCGCAAGTTATGGTCTTCTACATTCAAGATCAAATCCGCACAGGTTAATCTTACACATGGCATAAACTGGGCAAATACAAAGGAAAAAGATTAAATGCAAGAAAAACCTAATCTTTGTAGCATGAAAGTCACATTCACAAGAGAAGATGTGTGCAAAAAACTTCATTCCAAAGTCATTCATGTGAACACATTGAAGCCTAAAATCAATAATGAAATGACATTTGGAAAATAATGCCAAGAAAACAAGGTGAAAAGCTTCCATGGCAACCCATTTATGTGAGTGTCTCGGCAAATTCTAGCTTAGTGTCAAAATTGTGGTCATGGTGAAAATGGCTAAAAGGCTAAACAAAAAAGGTCATGGCAAGTTGAACACAAGGATCAATTGTTAAGTGAATAATGAGCCCAAGCAAGCTTCTAAGCAAAAACAAAACCCAAAACTCAAAAATTTCAGGAGAAAAATTCTAGTGGCTTAAACATACACCTTGAACCAATCATCAAGAGAAAAATTCCAAACACACTCTCAAAGGACACGAAGCTTCACACCAACAAACTAGCCCTAAAATCATTTCATTCCCACTCAAGGCAATACCTAAGAATTTGTATCAATAATCTCAAGTCACCCATTACTTCAAAGAAGGAACTTTAAAAGTCGTAGTGTCTAAGAATGGGTTTTGCATTCAAAAATTTTCTCTAGGAACTTTAAAACTCCTATGATCTAGAAATGGGTTGCCATTGATGTTGGTCGAGGATGATCTGGTTTTCGTTGCAATCTTTAAGCATACCTTCATATGCTGGGTAATCGTCAAGAATATATTATATAGTCATAAAGACTTGCTAATAGGGTAATATTATTCATCTCCTATATTTGTTCCGCATAGGAATTTTGGAGTTAAAGAAATATTTGTTTTATGAATGCTCGAATACTAAAAGATAGTAGCAGCCAGAGTTAAATTTGTGCTTACCTAATTGACATTTGAACAGTTCAAATGCTATGTTAAACTGGGTATTCTTGCTGCAGTGAAAAAAATTTCAAGACCACCATATACAAGCTAGATAGGGTTGCAAAAATCTTTTAGCTAAAATGCCAACTTATTTTCCTGATAAGATTATTTACGACTTTTAACCCCATCCTTTCAAGGTACAAATCTACCTTTACAGAGCTTATTTTTTAAACAATATAAAGTCATCCAATTGCAGAGGGAGATCGATAGGAAACAACAATAATGGATTGGTACAGGACAGGTCCTCCAAAGTCTATCCCAATTTATAAATTCAGTCGTCGAAAATAATTTCTATAGTATGTGTTATTCAGCAAAAAGTAAAAAAAGGTCATACAATATGTGTCTATCTTCATAATATTCGTGGTGAAAGCTTAGAAATTCATTGTTCCTTCTATATGCAAAGGCACACATAATAGTAGGTTCTGCATGCATCCTAATGATAGTTTCAAGCATTCCATATACATAAAATCTTGGATGAAAGCATTCCCTTAAAACTCATTAGAGATGTAGTATGTTGATAACAGAGTGCAACAAACAGAGAGTTGCATACTAGAGCAATTACGAAAAGAGGTATACAGGATTTGCTCCTTGAAATTGGGAAGTGGCCTAGCATTCCCCTCTGCCGCTCACTATTTATTCGACTTCGGCCATGGAGGAGGTCACATTCCTCACCAAGTATGGGTCCATTGTGTACATCATCCATAGGAGAGATACATTTAAGGCTTCAAAAATTATGCAGCAAAGGGCCTTACCAATCCTAAGATTCAAGTTCTATGGAACTCGGTGGTTGTGGGGGCATATGGGGACAAAAACACTAATAATAGGGTCTTGGGGGTTGAAGGTGAAGAATGTGCTAAGTGGGGAGGTTTTGAATCTTAGGGTATCAGGATTGTACTTTGCGATAGGGCATGAGCCAGCCACCAAGTTCTTGGATGGTCAGCTGGAAGTCGATTCCGGTGGCTATGTTGTCATGATTCAGGAGTTTTTGCTGCCGGAGATGTCCAGGATAAGAAGTATAGGCAGGCTGTTACTTCTGCATGCACTAGTTTGTCAACATCCTCTATCTCTCCCCTTCATTATTTATATTTCGAAGAACTTCTATGTTTGCACCACTGCTCGTCTTCATTTTATTTGGGATCATGTGTTTTGTGTGGGGAATAAGGTGTATTGTTTTTGTTGCAGTTTTTTGTTGCTCTGATGTCAAAACTTGTTTAAAAAGTGTCATGAAATAGTTTTTTTTTTTTTTTTTTTTTTAAACAGTAATACGTGTTTAAAGTATTTATAATGCAAAAATCATATTTAGTACTATTTTTCAAATAACATATTTTAAAATGTGAAAAAATATAATTGTATGTTTGGTATATATATGGTTTTTTTTTTTTTTTTTTTTTTTAAGGATGAGGATAGTAAAAGTGTTATTATTTTATTTGAGGGGAGAGAAAATTTCCTCACCAGGTGGGGCCTACAGTTTGGTATGTGTATGTGTAAATAATCTCTTATCAAGTGAGGTTTATAGTTTTTAATATATTTATAACAGTGTTATTAAGTGATGTTATTTGAAAATTGAAAATGAGTGTAGAGTAATTCTCTAAATACAATGTTCAAACATCCTAAAATAAGAAACGTAATTCAAACACTCTTAAATGAAATTTCCTTTCAAACTCGTTTTTTTATTTTTTTGGCCCACAATTAATGTTTAAATACCGAAAATTATTGTTTAAAATTTCTTACCAAACAGGGCTAAGCTTTCTACATTTGCCAGTGTCTTTATTGTACTTGTTGCCAAAAAAAAAAAAAAAAAAAAAAAAAAAAACTTGATAATGATATGGACACGTTGGAGTAGAATAGTGAATAGTCAAGTTTATAATGCGAATTGGAAGCAAACTGTTGAGAGAACTATACCCGGTTCAAAAACCAAGAACACCAACTTCATCAATTAAACTCAACTCTTACACGCCCATACATAGCTTCAAACAAACTCAAAGCCAGACCCAATTAGAAGGCACAAATTGACCAAATCAACTAAATCAGCCAACCCATATGATAAAAGTGGATATCCAACAAATCAAAACTAAACAACCAAAGCCTAATGAAATCTTAAGTCCAACCTGAAATTAAGACTAAAAATACATCAGCCCATCTCGCTCTGAAATTAACTCATCTACTCAAACCACACAACCCCAACCCAAAAATCAAACCAAGTTCTCACATTCTTCACTGTTTTCATCAGCCATCCTTTAGCAACCTGATCCGATAAATTAGGAACCACCATTTGATATTTTGCAAGCAAATTTGGAGTCCTATACTTGATCCACTTGAAAGTTGAAACTCCGTGATAACAAATTTGTGATAACATATATCTGAGTTGTGTCGACATTTTTATAAGATTTTATTAAAATAAAAAAATATATGAAAAAACAAACAAACAAATATTTTTAATATAAAATTCAAAACTAACGAGTAACTGCATCACAAATAATCATTCAAAACTAAAGCATATCCCAATATCACAAATAATCAATCACAATATGTCAAAGAAAAAAAAAACCATAACAACTAATAAGTTTATATACCTAGAGTTATCATTTAATTAAATGGTTCAGACGAGTCAAACGGGTTCTATATGTTGAACACTATCACAACCCGTTTATTAATCGGGTTAGTCATGTCAACCCGAATATAACACGAACTCATTAAGCCTCAATCCATAACTTGCTAATTTCGTGTCATGTCATGTCGGGTTTGTGGGTTGTGTCTAATTTTGCCACCCCTAGATAGTGTTGGACTATTTGTGAGTGGTGGTAATGTTTTATTGGAAGAGAAAATGAGAATTGAATGGGAAGAAGAGGAAAATGGGGGAAAAACTAGGGTGATAAAATTATTTTCTTGTGTATACCATTGCCTAGACTCTATGTGAGTCACCAAGTAACTCCACGGTAGTGTGGTGATTCTCAATGTAAAAACACATATCATCCATCAATAAGAAGTTTAATTTATAGTTCCATTAAGAAGTTTAATTTATAGTTCCATGAATTAAACACCCTTTGTAGGGAGCAAGGCATATACGCCAAGGCAAGGTGCCTAATCACACTACTATAAACTGACAATGGAGGCTATGAGATTCAACCCTTGGATCTCTCTCCGACTAGAAATTTTAAAAGAAAGGTTTTTATAGTTTTCCATCAAAAACACCTTTTGATTTTATAAATGAAGATTTATAGATCAAACGTTAAGGGTTTCAAGATGAAGATCAAGAACCCTAATATGCTAGAAACCCTTGAAAACAAAATCCTAACCTCATTAGGAATGGATCTCTTTAAAGGGTTTCAATCTGTGTATATCTCCGTATAAACCGCAACATATAAAGCACTTCAATTATAACATACAGATTCAATAGAAAACAACACACGTTCATCATTCAAGATAACCAACAAGTATAACTGTGATGTTGTCTTATTATCATTATCTTCTGCTCATAATCTTGATACATATGAATCCATATATATAATAATATATTATAGGATTCCAAAGAATATTAAAGCACGACACATTAAACTTTAATATTACCAATATAAGTTTATGTGTTCATTGATAATACAATTACTATCAAGACACGGCACCATAACCAAGAGACATGATCATTGGCTTCATGGAATAACACGAACCTATATATATATATTATATATATATCTCATTTATAAAACATGGCATATATTATTCAATGTACACAGGGACGGAACTAGGACTCATACCGGGGGGGCAAAGCTTAAAACCAAAAAAAAAAAATTATAAAAATAAAAACTAACATCTATTTCATATTCAACAAAATTCTATACACAAAATAAATATTTCTTAAACATTTCATATTATAAAACACATCAACAAAGTATAACATACAAAATAAGTGTTTCTTATTTTGTGTGCGATTTTTGCTTAGTCCATATAAATTTTTTTAGTTAAAGGGGCATGAATTTTATTTATTTATTTATTTTCTTGTAGGTCAATATCTAAATATTTTAGAAGAGGAGAGACAAATATAGGGCAAATCTTAATTTTTTTATACCAGTTTTTTTTTTTTTTTTTTTTTTATGTCGGGGTGGGGGGGGGGGGGGCAATGGCCCCCCTCTGCCCCAATGTAGATCCGTCCCTGAATGCACACAAGGTTTATTGCATAAAAATTCTAAAACAAAATTATGCATAAAAATTACTGCAAAATTTTGAAACACCAAGAAAATAATTTTCTTTGATTCTAAAACTCAATCACATGTTATACAAGTATGATATTGAGGTTTGCTTTGATACAAATTGTTGGAAAAACTAGATTTGCATCTCATACAAAACCCACGGTGGACGCAACACAATGATCTACTTCATCCATGTGCGATGACATGGAATATCTAGAATTTTAGAAACAAAGAATAGAAAGGCGTATCTTGATGCAATGAAATTCAAAACAAAAGAAGATCGAACTTGGAAAAACCTTCAATCTTCACTCCAATTCCACATATGCCCAAGATGTGTGGTTTCTCAATCAGTTATGTACGCACTTATTCAAGAGAGAATATGTTTTGAGAAAACTGTATTTTTCTCTTTTAATCGTAAGTACGTTTATAACTGTCAAAAGTAATTACTTTATTTAATAACTCTTATTAAATAAACAACTGATTATCTAATTAGGCTAGCCTTTTGGGCCAACCCAATTGGACTTTAGTGTGTGGCTTGGGATGAGACTAAAGGGACAAATAAAGCTTTAGCTCCAATGGGCTTCAGGTTTATCTGTCAACTCTTGACAAGCCCAAAATTACCATTAATTATATTTAATATCACTATATAAATATAATTACACTCTAGACTTCATTAATAAAATTAAATCCCAAGACTTTATTATCTGAAAATTAACCCCTTCATGAAAATATTCGTAGTAATATAAAGTCATAATATATAACTGCCACTTTGAAAATTAGTACCTCTTAAACCTTGAGTACCTAGTTTGATCCTTTAAGTTATTCATATATTTTTACGAAATCAAATTTCATAAAATATAAACTTTAGTAACTTTTTACTAAAGTGGTTAGGTTTAACACTCTGAATAACCAAACTCATTAAAGTTATCTTAAGAGAATATTTTATATCTCTACAAAGAGACTATGAATTTTATCTTGAGAATATGTGTTCCTTTTGCACTACGTGTAGCTGCTCAACATACTGAGGTTTTAACCGTTGAATTAGATCTCACTCTTGATATATCAAAGTAACCTACATTTCATGATTGAGTTCACTATCCTCTCAGGATTGAGAGTTTTTGTAAATTAAAGTTATGAGATTTATTATTCAATTGACAGTTGTTAATAGAATAATTAATCTCACAGCGATCTAGTTCAATATGTCTTATATACTTAAAACACATCAACTAGAAGTGTCCACTTCCATAATCAAGACAAACCATCTTAGTTGACACGTTATAGTCATCACAAAAGAAATGCCCAATTTCATTACCACCTATGAACTAAGGTTTTGAGTTTACAAAAAACTTGTGATTTATACCTTCTGTGACTAAATCACATACTATGCATCTCAAGAACTATTTGATAATATCCAAATATTCATGTTACCATTATTTTAGATAATAAAACAATTTCATTATTTATAACATAATGTCATACACAATATTAGGGGTAGGCAAAACTTCACTGGAGCCGACCCGACCGACTAGCACCGACGACACCGTCCCGACTATAGCACCGACTAAATGAGCCGAGGCCGGCATTCGGACTTCGCCCTTCATTCTGATGCCGGTGCGGTGAAATCATTGGATTGAGACATTCGAAACCGAGACTGTGCCGAACTGAACCGATATAGGATTTGTAGTTCTCTTTTATGAAGTTAATAAAACGATGTCATATGTACTATGTATGGGTGTTTTAATAAAAGCAAAACGGTGTGTTTTATGCTTGGTTTTCAGATTCTCACAGTGTATAAGTTCATATTTGTCTCAAAGTATCTTTTAACTCTCTCTCTCACTCTCAGTCTTGAGTCTCGCCTGACGCAGAACGACGGTAAGCTTCTTCAAGCTTTCAGTTTTTTTTTTTGTCTTCCTGTTTTACTATTTTTTCATTTTCATTTGTTTGGGAAAGCTGAAAGCATGAATAAGTATTTTTAGTTGGTTTGAATGTTTGATTAAGTTTAGCAGCTAAGCCTCACTAAGTCACTGTACGCCTACACACTTCCATTTTGCAAAGCATTTTTAGTTGGTTTGAATCTCTCAAAGCAAAGCTTGTTTGAGTGTGTGAGTGTGACTGCTAGTGCCGTCTGTGTCTTTCTATTTTGTGGGGGGTCCAACGTCTCCAAGTAGCTGCTTAGTGCTTACAGAGTTACAGTTACAAGTTTACAAATTACATATATAAATATAATATTATATTAAGGTTGGATATCGATGCTTACAAAGTTACATATATAAATATAATATTAAGGTTGGCTGTTTGTTTTTGTAGCTGCGCTTACCTTTACGTATATAATATTATATATATAATATTAAGTATTAACTAGTAACTATTAAGGTTGGCTGTAGCTTGTTTTTTTTTTTTTTTTTTTTTTTTTTTTTTTTAATTTTTCAAACTGACCAAACCGACAGCAAAAAACCGTACCGCTATAGGTCAAAAAACCGACCTTAGGCAGTGTGCATCGGTTCCAATTATAAAAAAACCGATCCCTATCGGTTCGGTAATAAATTTGGAAAAAAACCGCCCCGGCCGAACCGTGCACACCCCTACACAATATCATACACAGCATTGTACAATAGGATTTTAGGGAAATAATCCTAACATGTCTTTCCATACAAGAGACCTAGTTTCTTCACTAAATGCACTGGTTTATGCTCTCTTTGCAGTTTGTAGATAAACAAAGTGGGGCAAGTTGATCAAGATCCATTTTCAAGAGTGGACCCACCACAAATTTGCATCGAAAACAATTATTAAAGAGTAGAGAAAACAAAACTAAACAATAGAACAAAGAGTGAAGAAGGAACAAAGAAAGGGGTTTTAGGTAGGAGGAGTTGAATCGGATTGAGTCAGTATCAACTTGAAGCGATTCCTTTGGTCTTGAGTTGAGTGTTGATAACTGGTGAGACTTGTCTATTTAGCCTTTTGGTTCTTGGTCAGATTGAAAGGTCTTCTCTAACGACTGAATCTCGCATTCTGGTTAGGGCTAGAGGAAATGACTTTAGAAAGAGAGTGAGTTAGGTCTAAATTGAGAAGCAGGAGAGGAATGTATGTTTTTACTAGTAATATCGTGTTTGTGTGAGAGATTTAGGACTAGATGGTATTGGGTTTGATTTGGGACTTAAATTTTCTTATCAAAAAATTGAAAAAAATTCCCTTTGAGTGTTTGTTTGGAAAGAAAGTTTTGAAGGTCCGGGAATTTTTTGGGGGGAAAAAAATTCAATATGTTCATGTTGAAAATTTATGCAATAGATTTAAATTTTTTTTTTTTTTTTTGGTTTTGGTTTTTTTTTTTTTTATAAGTTGCATGGGATACTTAATAACACATGTCATGATTTAATTGGCTTAATAAGTATAGGTAATAACTAACATGACACTTAACAGACACATCAGTCAAAAACTAATGGAGGGCTAGCTAAAAAAATTGTATTAAACTTCCAAGTGTAAATTTCAAATTCTGAAATATTAATGTGTAAAATTTAAATACTTTTAAACTTCAAGGATACTTTTTTTTGTTGTTGTTTTTTTTTTTTTTTTATAGCCCAAACACCCCCTCATGTTCTTTTAAGTGTAATAAAATGTGGAGAGTCAACCCCAATATTCCAATACTTAGTGGTGCATCGCAGGAACAAGCCTAAAGTGCTAAACAACAAAAGAATGGATAAACATGCAAAGTGCATTAAACTAGAACCATTTTACCCATACAACAGGGATGAGATTTTTTTTTTTTTTTTTTTCCTTTTTGAAACCTCAGGGTCAGGGATGAGGATTTAATAGAAGTGGAGAGAGAGAGAGAGAGAGGGGGGGCTCTACTATATTGCCACATTCACCCTCAGACCTTAATATTCTGATGCTCTTAAGTTGCTAAGAGGGTTAAGTGTAGTAAAGGAAATAATGAATGAATTTGCATGTTAGATATGATGGGGGCTTTATAGCATGCTTGAGACGTCTTTTGGAACTGATCTTTTAATAATGAGTGAAACTATGGGTCTCTATGTTGTTGTTTTTTTTTTTTTTTTAATTTTTTTGAAACTTTGGCCTCTATGTTTTTAAAAATATGGTAAACCTCAAATTTCTTTTAGCTTAGGTAAAGGAATGGATTGTTTTAGTCATGGTTAAGAAAAAATATTAACTAAATTTAGCTGCGCATTCCCAGCTAATTGCAGCCCTCGAGGAAGCTGCTTTATTTGGTCGAAAATAAAATGTTACAAAATAGTTGAATTGGGTCTCGAAAAAAATTTGAGCTCCGCCTGCACTAGGTTGGTAGGACCTTTTCAAACTAATTTGAAATACTAAATTTAGCTTGCAAAGGAAATCCAAAGATTATTTTATTTTATTTTTCAGATAGGATTAAAATTTGACAAAAATCAAGTTTTAGTATAAATAGGATTTGAATCTCAATATTTTATTCAATGATAACAAACTTTATCAATTAAGCTTACTAGAACTCACAAAATTTGACTGTTCTTTTCCCCATGTTTTTTACTATAAATATTTGCTTTTCTCTCTTCCATTCTATCTATATTTTGATACAGTGAATTCATTCTTTACTACATATGAAAGTAAGCTATTGTCAAATCATGTAAATTCTTGATGTTTTCTCTTATATGTAGTTGTGTCTATTTTTAGATTCTTCGTTCATATTATTTATTTTAATACAAATTTTTTAAAAGTCCATATTATTTTTACTAAGAATCTTGTGTGAAAGTGCTATTCCGAGATCTTTTGATTCCTTTCCTGCAACAACTTGCGTTATTTTACAAGTAGTCTAAAGTTATGAGATTTGACTAAATCCATTAAAACAGAAAGTTATTAAATAGAAAGTGCATGCAATGAGTGCTTTACCCGAAGGGCTTTCTTATTATTAAAGTAGGGCCCTTTGAATAAACATGCTAGTGTGAGATTCTGGCAAACCCAATCTACACATATATAATATGTCCACGAGGTTCCCCAAAGACTTCACATATAAATTATGAATTTCTATGTGAACAGTTACCTTCTAAAATTTTTCTATATAAGGGGTGCCTACACATAAGCTAGTTTAGCTAGAAATATTGAATCTTGGTGTTTCACATCATTTTTTGATAGAGTGGCCTTTAGTAAAGTCTTTGCTTTGGGCTTTAGTACTTTTTGTTCAAATTCATGAGCACAGAGGTTGTATTGAGGAGGAGAGGATAGGTGTTAGAATTAAGGCATTTATGAAATCCAATAGTAATTACACGAACCACCTTCTTTTGTCATGGGTTAATGGGAACTGTAAGGGCTTGGATTTGGTGCCTGGGCCCAATACTTATGTGGTTCTGGCCCAAATAGCTCTGGACAATGAATTTATAGAGAGTAGGTTACAGAAACTAGGCCCTGACGAAGTGTGTGCTAGTTTACTTTGGGCCTTACAAAAATCAAAAATAAGAAAATCCCCTTCATGTCCATTAAATATACTGTCCGAGGAGACATATGGGGTGTATCTTTGTATCTGTTCAAAGGCTATGGTCTTTCTCCTCTTCTCCTGCTCTAAGTTCCTTCCCTTTTTCGTCCCCTTCTTCATGGGGACTCCCTTCTCTTATATAACCCCCTTGAAGTCATCAAAACCCTACACTTGTTAGTCATTTGGACCTTCACTTGAGTGCCCGTCCCATCGGACATCTCCCCCATCTTTCTGTGAGTTGTAGTAGCTAAGGTAATACTGTTCGCAAGTCCTCTCCACATTAATGCAGCTAGAAAAGTAGCTACCATACATTTAATGTGGTAGCTGTAGTCTCTCCCGCGACATCCTATACTCTCTTCCTTCTCACAGGCTTGTGGGACTCATTCCTGTTACTAACACTCGTAGGAGTGATTCTTTATTGCCAGTAGGATGTATGTTTGAGCCATACTTGATACGTCCGAGGAGACGCTTCTCCTCGGACCTTCTTTTAAACGAGTTTGGGCCATAAGAATTAGGCTGAGATTCCGTTTGGGGGCCTACACCTTCTCCTCGGACGTGGTCGAATTCTATATGGGGCTCAAGGCCCACTGTCTGATTTGAGGACTTTACCCCTACAGGAACAAAGAGTGAATGTTGTGATTGGGAGGGGGTTAGGTGTAGCACCACCACAGATCATGTGATTAAGCTCTCCCTCTATAGCAAAGAGAACAATTGTAATATTTGAATGCGTGTATCAATTATTTGAGTAATATCAATTGTAAATTTGTGATGAGATTTTATTAAAATGACAATCTCCTTAATAGAACACGAAATTTAAATAACTCATTTGAAACTTAAAAATATTTAGTTGTAGAAATAAAAAAGGAAAACATAATACACTATAAAAAAAAAAAGTTCGAAGAGTAAAAATCACTTGAAAAAAGAATAATAGCTCTTCTAAAAAAAATATAATGTCAATTAAACACACATATTTTTTCCCAAAAAAAAAAAAAAAAAACTCAAAATAATAGAATGATATATTTGTAGAGATAGAAAAAAGGAAAACATAACACACTATAAAAAAAGGTTTGAAAAATATAGATCACTTGAAAAAAGAATAATAGCTCTTCTAAAAAAAATATAATATCAATTAAACACACCTAATTTTTTCCACAAAAAAAAAAAAAAAAAAAACTCAAATAATAGAATGATATATTTGCAGAGATAGAAAGATGGAAAATACTTTTAGAAATAGTTCAATTTTCAAGGAGAATAAATTATTTTCAATAAATTTTAGAAAATTAATTATATATTATACCACACTAGCATGTAACTCCATGCAAACGCATGGATGCGTTTAAAATTAAACGAAATTTTTATTATAAAAATATAAATAATTAGTCAAATTAAATTTTTTTTTTTAAACCATGTAACACATGCATTCATGCATATATATAAATACATTTAAAATTAAACACAATTTTTATCATAAAATATGGATAGTTAGTCAATTTATTTTTTTAAAAGCAAATGTAATTAGTCACTGTGGGGCCGGGAAACTTATGATCCGGCTCGCGCTCTATTAGGGCTCAGGGCCCATGCCGAGGAGGGTGTGCGCCGAGGACGAATGATGAAAGGCCGAGGTGTCAAGGGAAACAGCTGAGGACGACCCTATCCTCGGCACTCCAGGACTTCAAGGAGAAAAGCAACTTCTCAACGAAGGTTGCCCCCATAAAGCCCCCTGAAGGAGATACGAGTGGAATGGGACCCACGTGGGGGTACGGTGCAAAACTGATTCAGGGTAAATACGTCTCCTCCACATTAAATGCACCCGCCAGCGTCCTGACCATGTTAATGAGAAAAGACTCCTGGACAGGGTGACTTCGATCATCGCAACTAACAGAAAGTAAGGAGGGACAGCTGATGGGACGGGTACAGAAGCAGACACCTGTCTGACTAACAAGTGGAGGGCTAAGATCAACCAAGAAGGGCTATATAATGTAAATGTTAGTGCGCCAAGAGAGAGGCGGGGAAAAATGGCCAAAAAAACTAGAGCCTCCCAGCCCGCCTCCAGGAGAAAGACTCCTAGGGCGAACACGATTTAACTAGGTATGAACACCACGAAAAACCCACTGTCTGGTGACTAAGGCCTAGCCTTTCAAACCCACGCTCTACAAATGATATTGTTTGGGCCTATTTACGTGCGAACCCAGTATTGCGTTGGGTCGCTACAAATCGTGTCCTTACAGTCACATATTAAAATTCTTATATAAATTTAATACTACTTATGACCATTTTTTTTTTCTAATTTTTAATAAGATAGAACGTGTGGTGATTTTTATTTTATTTATTTTTTGAGAAACATGTGGTGATTTTTATTGAGTATATGTGATTGTTTTTTTTATAGTTTATTAATTTTAGATTTTTAGTATTTTGCACTCATTAACTATCTTGACACAAAGATTAAAATAGCTTAAGTAGACACATGACACAAGCTTAAGTGAATAATTATGGTGTAGTTCCCACATAAATTTAGATATATGGTGCAAAATTGGATTATAATTTCAAATTCTAATTCAATTTTCTCTAAACTTTACCTATTAATATATATATATATATATAGATGATTTATAAATTTGAATATTTTTTAGTTATATGATTATGTTATTATGGTTTATTATATTGGACTCATCGTTTTCTACACTAAATTAACTAATTTGGCACAAAAATTTAAAATTTTAGATAAGATGGGACATGTAGTACAAAATTAAACTCTGATTGAAATTCAGTTTTTACACTAAATTAACTCATTTGGCACAAAATTCTAAAATTTAGATTGGATGACATACATGGCGCAAAATTAGACTCTAATTAAATTCTAATTTGAAACTTAAGTAGATTTTCTCTTTGCTTTACCTAATATTATATATATAGATTACAAAGTAATTATATAATTCCACTTATAGCATGGGTCTGCAACTAGTTGCTATAAAATAAGACTCCAAGCTTTCACTAATCATATATATTTTAAATTTTATATATGCAACTGTAAGGACTCGATTTGTAACAACCCAAAAAGGATATTGGGTTCGCACGTAAACAGGCCCAAACAATATAATTTGTAAAGCATGGGTGTTAAGAACTAGATTAACTTTCGTAGAATGAAAAGAGTTACCCTCATGTATATTGAAGGCTCAAAGCTGGCACAACAATCGGTTCTTTTTTCTCTTGTAATAGATACAGTTCTTTTGCTTTTTCCGTTTTTCTTCTTCAGTCTTTGCTTTTTTATTTTTTATTTTTTTTTTTAATGTTTCGATCCCCCCTTCTTGCATGTTCTTCTTTCAGTTTATATACCACCCTTTGTGTTCCATCCTTACCACACACGTGTAGGTTGGGTTCAGGGGATTTCTTTCTGTCCCATCTAGCGCCTCCTGGAACTTCCTATGGGCAGCTGTAAGGCTGCCTCATTACTGTTCAGGTATCACCTCCACATTAATGCGGCCAGAGAGTTGGTTGAGAGGCAATTAACGCGGAGGCAGCTGTAGTTATAGATATTTGTTTGCCTTTTCTTTGTTACCCTTGGTCTGTTATCCCATCTTCAGTGGTGACATAATTCCGAGGTCCGATTATAACAAGACTGCGTCCTGATCGTCCTCGGACGCATACTGCCGAGGAGTATGGTGTCCTCGGACGAATACGGAACGCTACTTTCGTGATATTGACTATCCCCCCTCGATAGTTACCCTTACGACCTGACTTGGGCCTCCTCGGACGGATATGCATCCTCGGATGGGCCACAGGCCCAACGATCCTGACCTTAATGCGCCTGTTGATTGACTAGCCCCCACAGCAACAAAATTTAACTGATATCAAAATACCATATAAAACAAAGGAAATATATAAGGTTATTCCATATTTACATGTATGAAAACTACTCTATCACATAAATAAATAAATAAATAAATAAAAAAGAACTACTCTATCATAGTAAAAGAACTGAGCCTCTGCTGCCTCATCACCTGCTTTATCAAGAGTCAAGACCCTCCATAAGCTCTGTAAAGTTTTATGAGTTTCATATGCTCTTCTCTGTTGTCTTTCATTTTCTCCTTGATGAATGAATGAAAGTCTTCTTTAAAAGTTTATCAAAAAAAAAAAAAAAAAAGATGAAGAAATTTCCTTAAAAAAAAAAAAGGTAAAAGAAAAGTAAATGATCTAATATAATCAGGAGGAAATAACACACAATTATCCTTGTCAGAGTCATCACGACAAATGTTTGCAAGTTCCAAATATTAGATGATCCTGTTGGAAGAACAAGCAATAATGGGCCCGAGCCGATAAGGATTGAGAAGAATTACTGAAGACCATTTTCATTTTCAATAGGGACTTACTCATAAAATTTCAACTTTTTTTAAAGCTTGATTAGAATCGCCTACCATTACCCGTTGCATAAGCTTATTGGAAATTTGAGCTTAACCCATAATAGCAAATGTATAAGTTTGTAGAAAACAAATCCTTTTTATTTTATTTTTGCTTTTGAGAAACTTGAGAAGAATTTCTATTAAAAAGAAGAAATTAGAAACAAATTACATTTGGCCTGAAACAAAATCATTAAATATCTAAATCAAATAACTATTAGAAGCATTAGATGTATATGGTTAGATGATTAAATTTACCGTATCTTAGCTTTTTTAAGCTTAAACTTTTGAGACAATCAGTAGTTTAATATGCTGTCAGCGTAAAAGTCATGAGCATTACGTGGCAGAACCAAAATTTTAGTTTAGGGGAGGCAACTTAGGCAAGATTGAAAAAAAAAATACTAAAAATGTAATTAATCTAAACATATTAATCGATAATAATAATTGTGGGGCCAAAAAATTCATGATCCCGACCCACTTTCCATTAGGGCCCAAGGCCCAAACCGAGGAGAGGTGTTGCCGAGGATGTGCAACGAAAGTCCAAATGGCTTAGAGATATAGCCGAGGACGATCCTATCCTTGGAATCGCGAAACCTGGAAGGGAAGAATGGCATGCCATTAAAGGCAGCCCTCAAAGAGCTCCCATAAGAAAGGACAAGTACAGTAGGACTCGCACGGGGTACAGTGTAGGAACGGTTCAAGAAAAAGCTGTCATCTCCACATTAAATGCGCCAACAAATGTCCTGGCCACATTAATGGGAAAAGACCCCTGAACAGTGCGGTTTCGGTTATTACAACTAACAGAAAATGGGGGAAGGTGGTTGATGGGATAAGTACTCGAGTAGTTACTTGCCTGATCAACAAATGGAAGGTCGGGATCGACTGAGAGAGGCTATATAATGTAAGAATTCATCCATAAGAGAGGGGGGGGGGGGAATAAGAAAAAGAAAAAGACATGATGTATCGTCTCCAGGACTATTGTAACCTAGCGTGAAAAAGAATAATAGGTACATTAAGCTCCTTAGACAAGGTCCAAGGATCGGAGCCACTCAGGCCGAGCCGAGGATAAAGTCTTCTTAAATAAGTTCAGTTCACCCCTATGCGATCATCACGAACACCATGGTTAACGACTGTCCGTTCACCAAAGTCTAGCCTCTTAGCCCACTTTCTACAAATTTATTGTTTGAGCTTTTAATGTTAGAACCCAGTACCAATTTGGGGATCGTTACAAATTGAGTCCTTACAATAACAAAACAAATAGACAATTACAACTACAAATATATATATATATATATATATTTATTATTAAAACAAAGAAACAAAAATAATCAATCATAGTTACTAACAATCAAAGTGAGGAATTAATTAAATACATAGAATTTAGACATAATTTGATTGCTTAAAATAAATTGAGAAAATAAATCAATCTATACAAAATTTAACTCTGGGACCTACTAATTGAATTGTCATACAATAATGAGTACACAATTTTTTCACAATTGTCAAAATAATGGATTGTGAGTTGTGAAGAAAATAAAGTAGTGGGTCCATGAATGTAAGATGTTCACTGCTCATGATTAACTATTTTCGAAATTGTGAAATTTATTGGAAAAAAAAGTTGTGTTTATAGCATTATAATTATAATGAGAAAAGAAAAAAAAATTAGAATAGGGAAGAAAAGTAATAAAAAAAATACTTGAAATAAATGCTACTTAAGAACATTAAAATAGGCTATAGTGTGGTTGTGTCATGTGTGAGGGAATTGTGAAGTTTTTTTTTTTTTTTTTTTTGGGATGCTAGGACCGTGTCATAATAGTGGGAGTGGTTTTTCTATTTTTTCCAATGAAATGGGCAAATTACCTAAATATACATTACATAGCAGGTATCAAGGCACTTTTTAGAGAAGTTAAGAGGGGCAATTGCCTTGCGTCCCCCCGGCTCTGTCCTTCCCACGCATTGAGTCACACCTATTAAATGAGAAAGTATATGATGTTTCAGGAACTCCACATCAGCATCTAGTTGGTGTTTCTAAGCCCAGTAATAAAATGACATCTGTCTAAAAATAACATGTAAGCGTATAATACTTTTACACCCAAAAAGACGAATATACCCCTGAAAATTTTGGAACCCCGCCTAAACACCCTTTTCCCTTCAGCAAAATCAAAAGTCTCTCTCTCTATCTCTACTCTCTCTCACCGCACCACCATCTGCTCACTGCTCTCTCTTTCTTTCTTTTCCAACTCCAAAGCTCCACAACCACTACATAGCATCGCCGCCGGAGCTAGGCTACCAAACTTCACCAATTCCAACGAGACCGAGCTTTGTCTCTTCGGAAAACCCTAAAATCGTATCTCCTTCTCGTTGCTTCCAACCCTCGACGACGGAGGCTTTTTCCCCTCTTCCAACACCTAAAGTCGCAAGAAGGTTTTCTTGTCTCTCCTTTTCTGTTTATTTTCTGTATTTTGCACATATTATTTGTATTTTTTTTCTTCTTCTCGAAATTACAAGGGTCAATCTTTTTATGATGATTGATTTGGCTTCATAATCTCACCTTACAAGGGGTCTACTTTTTATAACCAAGACTCACATGAAAGATTGACCCTTGTAAGGTATGTTGTGGTGTGAGATTTGGGTGTTTTTGTTTAGGAAAGAGATGGGTCTAATGGGGTTTGGTGTTATGGTGTAAGATACGGGTGTTTTTGTTTAGTGAAGAGGCAAGTCTGATGTGGTTTGGTATTTTGGTTTAGTTTATATCCCTATTTTATTATCAATGTTTATAAACTTACTTGAGATTGAGCTGCCTAGACTAATATTGATAGTTCCTTGCAGATAATGTGTATATATTGCTAGCAGTGTACTTTGTAACTTGCACATAGTCTATATTGCCTCATCAATAAATAAAGAGGAATTTGGTATATTTCATTAGATACATTTGGATTATTTCAACATCAGTCATGTTTATCATTGGCTTTATATACTCTGTTTCTTTTAGTTTGCATTATAGCACTACGTGGCACTAGTTTCTGTTATGGAACCTTGTTGATTTTATTTTGTATGTTGCTTATTTCAGTTACTAAATCATATTGTGTGAGCTGCCTCCTGAACACCCTATCTCTAACATTAGACCTCCACGAGATTCACTCAATCTACTCTTCAGGTCTGTTGCACTTCTTTGTTTTACATTTATACAAATGTAATTGTATCTGTTGTCCTCATGTCAAATACATAATATCTGTTGATCAGTGTATGAATTGAAATTTGTATAATGAACACAAGAAGGGACAGGAAAAAGGTTTGAAATTTTTTTATTTGCTACCATGACCATGTGCCTTTGGCATGATTATTCTTAAAGAGGGAAGTCAGCCTTTGTTGGTCCAAATGGTAAGACTCATTACACTTTGTATACTAACACAGAAAGGTGTTGATCTATTGTACTTTTTATGGTTATCTATCATACCTGAGCTCCTTTTGTATATACCCTAGTTTTTTTTTTTTGGGTAAGTTGTAGACCCTTGTAGTTGTTTTGGTGTTGTAATTTTTATAGATGCTATAGTTGTATTGATGTTTTACTGTTGCTAGGTGTGTTCTGAACTATTTTGAACGACTTGATTTCTTGTTTTTGTTCGGCTGCTGCACCCTATTGCTTTTATCAATTTAATAATTTGCAGGAACTCATGCATGACTACTTGATTTAGCATTCTGATTCTTACTTTGTGCACATGCTTTGGTGATGATTTGATTGAAGCAATAGTCTGTCAATAATTTTTATGTTTCTGTGTAACTTTGTACCACAATCATTAGAATGGATTAATGGAATGTTGGGAAATAATCAAATTAGATGTGCTCTTGCTAATTATGCATTTTGATAGGATCCTTTTTGTATATGCTATATCCCCTTTTTAAGGGGTGGTCTCTAGTTGCTTGTGAGCAGCATTGGAATGCATTAACAAATGAAGGGTAGCTTTCTTTTGTGGTTATTCTTAAAACTTCTTTTTTATTTTATTTTATTTTTTATTTTTATATATATATATATATATATATATGAAGTCTTGAACTTTAATTTGGTTACTTTGTTTGAAATAAAAAATCTGTCAACTAGTAACTAGATTCAATATTGTCTATTGTTTGTGGGTGTCTGTTTTCCATTAAATTTTAATTTAATTTGCTTTAGTATTAAGAGTAAAGTGACCAACTAACCAACCTTGAATTGGTTTTGCAGATTGTCTAAGATTTTGCTTGTTTATAATGGCTGTCATAGAAAATAAATTTCAGTAGCATATAGTGGTGCTGGAGCAGCCACACATAAGCAATGGCCTAAGGACTATACTTAAAGACGTGCTAGACCTAGCAAATGAGATTGACCAAGTTTCATTTGGGTTAGGAGAGATGTAAATCAAGTGGCTTATGAGCTTGCTAAGTGGGGCTTTGTTTACAATTGGAATGGTTTTGTAAATTGTGGTCTTACTTGATTGTATGACATATTTGATCATGAAGGATGCTCTAGGTTGTACAATTTCAATTTCGTTCTTTATAATAAAGCTTGGTTTATTGTAAATTTTTTTTTTTATATATATATAATGGGTGATTTGGTCACACGCCCAAGTTGTAATTCATTTTTTTCTTGGCTTGACGATAATGGGGCAATTATTCTTACTTGTGAACTCAACTATTGTAAGACTTGAGTAAAAGTGGAGCAGCTTGTAGTATTGTACAATTCTCCCTTGAAAAAAAAAAATCCCCTTCATCGCTTGTAAGAAAACTAAAAACAAAAAAAAAAAAGGTCTAGCACTTGCCATTCACTATATCATCAAAATAACAAAAAAGAAATATTCTAGCACGAAAATATTGTCATTCACTATATCATCCCCTTAATTGGAACTCTTCATGAGTGCTATCATTCATCCCAATATAGCACTAAACAATATCACACCTGTAACAATCTAGCATTACAATTCCACCACCATGCACATATTGAAACTAATATAAAAGAATAAAATGTACTATTACATTAAAAAATTTCATCATTTGCATATAATTAGTCTTTAACTAGAAACTACTCAAACATACACAAAATCTATCATGTTTGAGTAACTTCATTAGTTACAAAATTTTTCCAAAATAACAGCAATAATTAGTGTTTGGCTATGCAATCACTTGTCCAAATTTTCAGCTATTCTATCTAAAAAATTGGCAAGTCAAAAATACTATCTAAGATGTTCCTCCACTGTGCAATAATGTCGAAAATGCTGTCCCAAAATGCTGTCCTTTAGCTGTGCAGAATAACGTCCAAAATACTATCCAAAAGAGCTTTTTGTCCAGAATTTTATGCAAGGCCCTAAAAAAAAGAGAGAACAATATTAGGGGAAAAAAATGAGAACCCAACATTATTTGCACCACCAAGTTCTTTTGATAAAAAGTAAGACTTTGTTGCTTTTATATTTGAGCTAACCATTGTGCTAATTATATTCCCATGAGCAGGTAGCACATTCCTTCCCAGTCTCAAGTTACATCTTTCTTCCAGAGTTGCAAATTCATGATTGCGTCATTAAAGTGTGAAACACTTCAAATATCTTTTTTTACATCAAACCGGATCCTAGCACAACAACCCATTCTTACATCTAAATTATGATACTTTATAACCTAGTTTGAACACAAATTCTCGTTGCATAATAACACCATTATTCTCTCATTTAACCACTTTTCAAATGCTAAATCCCCTTTTTAAAGCATACAATTTATACGGGTTATATACTTCTTCAAAACTCACTTGCATTCCAACTTTAAATTCATCACATTCACCCAAAGTTACATTTTCAAAATTTATCATTGTCCCCAATTGCAACAAAAGCATTTTTTGAAAAGTCCATGACTAGTCGAACCTAATTATGAAAAAAAAAAATTGAATGAACATAATGAAAAGATGACTCAAATATATATAAAACAACATAACATTAACTACCATAAAGTCATAAAAAAGAATTGCTGCCAGCCACCCGCTAATCCTCAGCCATAAACAAACATACACTCAAGTGAGCTTTACACCGATTATCAAAATATCATAATTTTTCATAATAACTCAACCAAAGAATTAAACTAGGAAAATGACAGAAAGATAGATTGAATACCTTAGAGGAGACTCTTAGGAAGAAACTATTTATCAAAATTGATTCCTTCAGCAAAAACAACGGAACAAAAGCATCACATGATTCACATCCATCCCTACACCATGAAAAAAAAAATTATTACAAGTAATGAAACAAATTGTGAAAATTCCAACTATGAAAAGCAAATAATGCAGGTCACTGCACTAGTTGGGTGAGCTTATTACTCAAGTCAGATTAGGTATCTTTTCTGGAAAGTAGTGATTGAATTTATTGGTCTAACAGTTTGCATGCAGGATGCACACCAAAATCTTGTTTATAACAATTTCTAATATAAGAATTATGAATTCTTGTAGGACATATTTGTATTGTTAGTGAAATGTGAGTGTATATGTGGATAGATGGATAGTGAAATGTACATGTAAAATTGGTATGGATAGACACTGATCACAAATGGTTTTTATTAATCCAGAAACAACTTAAACTTAGCTAATCCGGAATTGCTCAGACTTTGGCTATTCTGATTCCTCTGTTTATAAATCCCATATAAATGCATCATCTAATCAATATTTTCACTGAAGCATTTTATCAAACAGTAGAAGTTTCCTTTCTAGATATGAATGTATATGTCAATTTAAAAAAAAAAAAAAAAAAAAAAAGACACATGTAACCATAAAATTTCAGAAAATAAATTCAAAAAGAGAGAGAACAAAACATTCCTGCAACGTCTGGTGTTAGAAGCAAAGAAAACTTCTGACAACAACAAAACAAGACACATGTAAACATAAAATTTCAGAAAATAAATTCAAAAAGAGAGAGAACAAAACATTCCTGCAACGTCTGGTGTTAGAAGCAGAGAAAACTTCTGGTGTTGGTGGTTGGAAACAACGAGAAAGAGACAGCTTTGGGCGTTTTCCGACGAGACAAACGTCGGTCTCGTCGGAACTGGTGATGATCGACAGTGTATCTCTATATCCGACGGCGATGCTAGGCAGCGGCTGTCAAGGTTTGGAGTTGAGAGAGAGAAGATAGAGCCATGGAGGTGCTGGTGTGCTGTGGTGGTGTAGAGAGAAACGGAAGGAGAAAGATGAAAATTTTGATTTTGCAAAAAGGGGAAAAGCAAGAGAGGGTGAGTGTGTTAAATTTTTTCCGGCGGTGATGATAAGCAGTGGCTGTGGAACTTCGGAATTGAGAGAAAGAAAGAGAGAGAGAGAAAGAGAGCAGAGAGGAGAAAGAGAGTTTTGATTTTGCTGAAGGGGAAAAGGGTGTTTAGGCGGGGGTTTGAAATTTTTCAAGGGCATTTTTGTATTTTCAGGTGTATAAGGTAGGGTGTGATGACATGTTATTTTTAGACAGGTGTTACTTTCTTATTGGACTTAGAAACACCAACTAGATGCTGAAGTGGAGTTCCTGAAACATCATATACTTTCTCTTATTAAATGGGAATTGAAGCCTATATATAAGGAGAATTGTTAAAAGTATTTAATTAAATAATTAAATTTACCATATTTGAATAATTTAAACTTTTGGGTCAATATGTAATTTAACCATAACCATATCAAAAATATCGTTTGCTTTGCGGGCCAAAGCATGGGTTGTGGTATTACCGTATCTCCGGACATGAGTGAACATTCATCGCTGGAAAGAAGCAGCAAAATTTGTATTTTGAATAAGATTACCAAAAGGAGCTCCATTATTCTTGAGAACTGTCACCGGCCAGGCGGCCAGGTTGATTCAGGCTTAATTTATTCCCCTTGAAACAAAGCAGCCAAGGGAGTAAAGCAAATAAACATTGATCTCCATCTGAGTATAACAAATACTACTTATTCACTGGGAAAGATAGTGAATGACCGTGGACTAGTGCATTTATTTTAAGAGCTCATATCATGGGCTAACCCTACAAATTTTTTTTCCTGAATAACTTCATTTATTGCCAACCGAAAAAACAACTGAATAACCCTCCAACTGAATTAGATAATAAATGGATAGGCATCCGCCATTTTTTTTTTTTTTGATACGATACTATAATACGATATTAGATCTAGAGAAGGAAAAATAAAATGGAGATTCGTTGTATCGAAAATATACCATCAATTGAAACCAAACCATCAATTTTATTAAAACAAAGAAACAAAAATAACAAAATAAATAGACAATTGCAACTACAAATATATATTTCATATTATTAAAACAAAGAAACAAAAATAATCAATCATAGTTACTAACAATCAAAGTGAGAAATTAATTTAAATACATAAAATTTAGACAATTTGATTGCTTAAAATAAATTGAGAAAATAAATCAATCTACAAAAGTTAACTATGGAACCTACTAATTGAGTTATCGCACAATAATGCGTACACAAAATAGAATAGTGGACTGTAAATTGTGAATGAAATAATGGATTGCAAATTGTGAACGAAATAGAGTAGTGTGTCCATGAATGTAAGTTGTTCACCACTCACAATTAACTATATTTGCAATTGTGAAATTTATTAGGAAAAAAGTTGTGTTTGTAGCATTATAACTATAATTATAACGAGAAAAGAAAATAAAAATTAGAATAGGTAAGAAAAGTAATAAAAAATACTTGAAATAAATGCTATTTAAGAACAGTAAAATAGGAGATAGTGTGGCTTTGTGAGGGAATTGTGAAGGGTTTTTTTTATTTTCTTTTGTGTCAAGGCTATTTCATAATAGCAGGAGTGCTTTTTCTATTTTTTCCACGGACAGGGGCAAACAACTGAATAACCCTCCAACTGAATTAGATAATAAATGGATAGGCATCCGGCATTTTTTTTTTTTTCAATTGATTTCTAAATTTTTATTTGATCTGATACTATAATACGATATTAGAATTAGAAAAGGAAAAATAAAATAGAGATTCGTTGTATCGAAAACATACCATCAATTGAAACCAAACCATCAATTTTAACTCAGATTTTAGAAATGCTGACAACCTTTAGCTTTGATTGAAGATCATCTATTTTTGTCTTCACCTCCTAGATATCTTTAACCAAATTCAACTCGTCAACATTCTTTACGGTTGAGGCTTTGAGAGAAGTGAACTATACCCGGTTCATTATCCAAGAACACTGGCCCCTTCATCAATTAAACCCAACTCTCACAAGCCCATGCACCCTCAAAAAACTCGAAGTTAGGCCCAATTCGAAGGCACATCCCCAGTCAGCCTACACACGCAATCACATCAGTTTAGGCCCAAACTTAAATCAGCCAACCCATGTCAAAAATATCAAAACAAAGAAACCTAAGCCCAACGCAAACTGATAGTCTGACCTGAAATTAGACTTATATCAAGCCAGAACCCACTTTGAAATTAAACTCATCATCTACTCAAACCACACAAGCCTAACCCGAAATCAAACCAAGTTCTCGCATCACATCCTTCACTGTTTTCATCAACATCCTTAGCAACCTGATCAGATAATATAGGAACCACCCTATGATGTTTTACAAGAAAATTTGGTTTTCTAGGCTTAATCGACTTGAAAGTTGAAACTCCATAAAAACAAACTAGTGATAGGATATACCAGCACAGTTCTTGGCTGTTGACCTAAGATGTTGAGATGAAGCGGCCAAGGCAAACCCAAGCGTGCACTTGGAAGCATTGAGGAGCAGAGGAGTTCGATTCTGTAGTTATACGACATGTCTCCCGCTCTTAAACTGCAAGTCGTGTAAATTAAGATATGTGTGTGTTTGTAATTGATCACGTGAAGTAATTAAGTAGCACGTGCTACTGATTCAGTTTGTTAGATTTGTTAATAGCCGTTAAGACCATCAGCATTGAAGAATGCTACTCTATCCTATTTTATCATCCCAAAAAGCTACTTTATCAATTATACCATATCATTTTACAATACACCCTACATCCAAAAACTCTATTATTTTACTTTTTCATTAAAATATTATTTTTTAATCTTTCTTTATTATTTCTTTCACATCATCACTTTTTTTCAACTAAGGGGTGGAATAAAATATATATATATATATACATATATATATATATATATATATTTTTAGCATAGTGCTACAGTACAATTCTAAGTTTAGAATTGTACTTTTTGCAATAGTGAGGTATAGCATTTTTTGATGCAAATGTTTTTTAGCTATGAAATGCCAAAAAGACCTTAGATATGGCATTAGCGTTGTTCAATGCTAATGCTCTAAGAGTGAATGAGTTAGTTCTACTTTCGGATTTAGATAGCAGTTGTATATAAACTCAATTGTAATCAATCAGATTCAGTCTCTCAAATCCTAAATCCCAGTTGACTCTAAAAAAAAAAAAAAAAAAAATCCTAAATCCCAGTTTCTTTCTCAAACTCTAATACAAGACATTTGACAAAATCAAATGAAAAAAAATAAAAGTCAACTTTTTATATTTAACACTAATAATAGGGTCTTGGGGGGTTTGAAGGTGAAGAATGGGGTGGGCTAGCCACCAAGTTCTTAGTTACTGCTGCCCCCACTAGTTTGTCAATATCCTCTATATTTCTCCTTCATTATTTGTATTTAAATTTCGATTTTAGAAATTCTACTTCATTTTTATTTAGGACTATATGTTTTGTGTGGGGAACAATGTGTATTTATTTATTTTCTTCTTTTTTCGGGGTCGAATTATGTTTATCTTAGTATCTAATGGAAATAATGCTAAACTTAAATTCTCTGGTTCACTCCTCTTCTCTGTACTGCTTACTCTAATAAATTTTGAATTGTGAGCTTAGCCACCAGATAATAAAGGGGCCTAACTACAAGAATAGAGAAGATTTATGCTTTCTTAATTTGCTTTTGAGTTTATTTTTGTTGTTGCATTATGGTATTACCTATGTGTAACACATTAGTGAATGTAGTTACCCTTTACTGATGTAAGAGATAATAAACAAAAGTAACTTCTAAGTTTTATTTTTTATTTTATTACCTCACTGCTAGTAGGAATATAGTTGAGAAGGTTTTTAAAAGTTATGTTTTATCCATTTTATGTTTGTGCCTTTGTGGATTCACAGGTACAATTAGTATCTCCTTCTTTGACCATGTACTTTTTCTTTTCTTTTTTTGGTATTCTTTATCAAAATGATGAAACTTGTGGTCTAGGGTTGTGAAGAAATTAATCTATATGATCTGTTTGGCATGGCTTGATCACCATCTCTCACTATGCAAATAAATGAATGTTGAGTCCTAATTTAAGCCCATTCTTTTGAGATGCAGAGCTCATTCTTGAGCAAACCCAAGCTAGTCTAACTTACGTTTTGGAAATATGGGGTAATCACAACTATGAATAATATTTGGAACTTGATTTTGTCACTTTAAGCTTGAGCTGGGCTTTGGCTGTTTTTAGTGCTTGGTGACCTGAGATTGAGTGACATGAATGTATGAATTCTGCGCAAATTTAAAGTAAGCCTGTGCTTAACCTTAATCTCACAAACTGAATATGTTGCAAGATACTTGAGTAGCCTTGGATTGTTTGTCTTTTTAATGTGATTTAAAAAATAAACAATAAAAAGGCTACATTGATGTGGGAAAGTGTTTTTTGTTAATTTTTTTAGTTACATTGGAATGCATAAAATTTGACTGTAATTCACTATAAGAATTGTGATGATACAAATAATTGTCAGTGACATATAAAATTTATGAAAAAATAGTCAGTGGTACATATATAAAGTATAGCAAGGTGTAGCTTTATTGACTCCAATCTGAGTGATTCTACTATTAGGAACACACGTCTTTGTAAAATATTCATTTTCATTCTTTTTCATTGACCATCACATAGAAATCATGTGAGCAATGGTTTTCATTGTACCATTGTTGTGTTGACCTATTTCTATCACCAATATTTAGGTTTCTTGAACAACCAGAGTTATCATTTAAAATTTAAATAATAAGACAAGTTTCATTTAATATATGTTTTATTCATAGGTTATGTATTAAAGGCTTCTCTATTTAGTTGACTTGGTTTCTTTATGATGCAGGTTGCATGGCAGCCTTGGAAGCAGAACATTACTTGCAAGAGATTGAATCACGGGAGGGTAAAAGTGATTGACTACCTAGGATGTGCCTGGGGTTTAACATTTAATCAAGGACAAAAAAATTGTCTTCAAAACAATGACATTTTAGCATGTCACTATTGGATATGCATTAATAGATTTCTACATTATGCCACATCAACTGTAATTTTTTATGATTGATTGGCTTGGATAACCTGTAAATCATAAGGCTTAGCTTTTTCTCTTTAGGTGGCTTTTAATTATGATGGTTGTAGCATTTTCTCTTGGATCTTGGCTACTCTGCTGGTTTCTTGAAATATATTCTTGCTTTAGCAAGGAGGGCATTCCAATACGAACTAAGGAATTAAAACTTTTTAACCAGGTTTGTAAAGTACCTGAACTTCAACCGATCCTATTGGTTAATTACTCATCTTTTTGTGAGAGAGCATGCTAATTTGAATTATGGCATATAAACGGATTTGTGTTTTGGGTGAAAAAAATATTTTTTGGCAACAATTTTGCCAAAACAAATATAAAACAAAAACCAAAAAATAAAATTTTTTTTAATACCAAATAGGCCCTACAAAATACTACTATTCCATATTAGAATTTATGAAAAAATGGTTAGTGGTACCTATATAAAGTACAACAAGCTGTAGCTTTATTGACTCCAATCTGAGTGATTCTACTATTGGGAACACATGTCTTTGTAAAATATTCATTTTAGGACCAAGATGGGGGGAGAGAAAGGTTTCTGCTTGTTTTTGTTTCATTCTTGTTCATTGACCATCATATAGAAATCATGTGAGCAGTGGTTTTCATTGTACCATTGTTGTGTTGACCTATTTCTGTCACCAATATTTGGGTTTCTTGAACAACAACAGTTATCATTTAAAATTTAAATAATAAGACAAGTTTCATTTAATACATGTTTTATTCATAGTGTATGTATTAAAGGCTTCTCAATTTAGTTGACTTAGTTTCTTTATGATGCAGGTTGCATGGCAATTGTACTACTCTCTCCAGAGTATCTTAATCCACTTTTATCAGAAAAAGGCTTTTGATGTGCAAGCACTTCGTCAAGTTTCTTGGAGGCAACGCGTTCCACTTTGGCATTAGCTTGAATTACTTCAAGCTCGAGAAACTTGATCTTGGAGTAGGCCTCAATTAGTTCTTCATTTAGTGCTTCAGCTTCACACTTTGTTTACTTGTATCTTACAAGTATGCTCTTGTAGTCTTGTTCTGCTTTCTTCATTTTTTTGATGGTTGCCTTAGCCACTCTAGCATACTCTCCGATTTTATCAAGAAGAGAATTATAAGATTCTTGCAGTTCCTTGTTTCCTTCATCTTTATCATCTGATTCTTCCCCAATTCCCATAGACTCTACTTCGGTGTGCTCACCAAGTTCTTCCACTAGAAGGCTCAAATCTTCTGATAAGTCCATGGGTGCAATGGTCATAAATGTGAAGTAATTTCCTTCTTCATCACATTTTTCTTTCGAATCAGCATTTGAACCATATGAGTCACTAAGGGTAGTTGCAAAGACTTTACCCTTCGCTTTCAAATACATGGGGCATTCTTTCTTCATATGCCCATGCCCTTTGCACTCAAAGCACGTGACCATTTTAGACGGTGAGGAATCTCTTGAATCCTTCTTCTTGAAGTCTTTCTTATCCTTCTTGAACTTTGAGAATTTGCCATTCTCAAAGGACTTTCCATCTCTCTTGAACTTTAGAAACTTACAGAAGTTCTTAGCAAGATACGCCACATCTTTTTCAACCTCATCCTCATCTGAGGAGTCTTGAGCTTCCAATCTCTCATTGACTATCTTGAGAGCAAGAGATTTGCTCTTCCTTTGAGAGGGGAGAGATAGCTCATAGGTTTGAAGAGAACTGATGAGTTCTTGAATTTTAATCTCATCAAGGTCTTTGCTTTCTTTAATGGCAGTGACCTTTGCACGGAAACTCTTTAGCTATGAACGTAGAATCTTCCTCACAATCTTGGAGTCCTCCATCTTTTCTCCAAGTTGAATTTCCCAATCACCGCTTTATTTAGCTTCCCATAAAATGAGTCGAATGACTCGTCTTCACTCATCTTTAGCTCCCCAAAATGTGTGGTAAGCATTTGCAACTTGGTTTCCTTCACCTTTTTGGTGCTGTTATAGGTCATCTCCAAGATTTGCCACGCCTCCTTGGCAATTGTAACATGAGAGATCCTGTGAAATTCGTTAGGAGAAACACCACAAAAAATAACATTTAAAGCCTTGTTATTAGCATTAGCTTCCGCAAGAGCTGCCTTATCCCATGTGGATTTAGCGGTCTCTGCCCTAGTCCATCCTATCTCGATAGCGTCCCAAACACTATCATCAATAAAACATAGAAATGCCCTTATACGAACTTTCCAAAAGGCATAATTGCTCCCATCAAAGTATAGAGGAGCATTAAGTGATTGAGATCGATCCATCTTAAATGGGTCTAGGATCACACTTAAGTAATGAAATCACATCAAGTGTACCTGCTCTGATATCAATTGAAAGCTCGAATTTGTGTGAAAACACAAGAGCTATTTAGACCCCCAAATTAAAATTACAGCTCAGTTGATTTTACTCTAAATTAAACTAAGTGCAGAATAGAGTAAATGCGAGCGGATAAACAATATAACTACTCTAAGCCATATTAATCAAATTACAGCAGTAAAATGAAATCTAAAAGAGTGGGGAAGAAGAATGCAAACACAAGATAACATGCTGATGTGTTATCGAAGAAGAAATCGAAGAACTCGGCAAAAAACTTTTCCGCCGTCCTCCAAGTGGTAAATCGATCCACTAGAGAATGAGTTAGAGTACACGAATAACAAAAGACCCTCCAAGCCTAGTCTACCCCATGTACTTGAGCCCTCCAAGCTCCTTCTATCAACTGACTTAACAAAGCCCTATCTTCTCTAACTCTCCAGATCACGCAATTCAGCCCAATCCACCAAACAAATGGCTTCTTCCAACGCTTCCCGGTTGCATTAAAACCTCACTTTACATTCAAGATGACTGTGGTAAGTGTTTGGGCTATCAACCTCTTAAGGATTTGGAAATGGAGAGGAAAGATTGAGGAAAACCACAATGGATTGTGTAGAGAATTGTGGATATGACAATCTCTCAATCTCAAGGGTAATGGCTAGGGTTTTCTTTCTAAAAAACACTCCTCTCAATATGTAGGTAATGTGGGTATATATAGTGTGGGTAGACATCATGTGTATTAGATATGTCAAATTGGCAAAACCGAATGTTTCATGGGTATTTCGCGGGAAGGCTTTACTCACGAGACACTTGCGAAAACCAGTTGTCACCATCTGTCATGACTCTTTGCATTCCAGTCATGTGCTAGGCACATGCTTAACTTCATGGGAAGGCTTCTCACGAGCTACCTGTGAAAACATCTTTGATCTTCAATGAGTCTTGAGTCTTCACACTTTCTCTCACACATAACCCTTATAATAAAATCCCACATAAATTACAGGGTACAAAAGATTAAACAGAATTACAATCAAGTTTGGCACGAAATTAAAGCTAACACAAATTAGTTGTAAATCACAACTTTACAGCATGGATAGCCAAACTAGTAAAAGTAAAGTTTTTTTTTAGTTAGTTTAGCTAAAAATATGAGGAGAGTGATGTGAATGCCTTAAGAAGAGTATTTTTCTCATTAATTCACTATTTCTACCACTCATCATATTATCTTTGTGCCTAGGAGAAAATGCAACAATAGTGGTTAACAAGCAACCTATCGTTGTGAGTATTATCAAAACACATCGTGTGTCATGGTTACAAAAAGACCCCAAACACATGCTTTATTTATTTATTTCTTTTTTTGGCAGGAAGAGTAGGCACAAATAAAAAGAATGATGGAAATTGAGAGATGACAAGCCAATCTATAGACATCACATACCTAAATAAGGATAGTTTTATTTTTTATTTTTTTTGAGGACCCAAATAAGGGGATTTAGTTATTGGAAATTAAGCTCTATTTTCTTGCATAATAATCATTTTCCACATCAAAATTCAGTAATAATGTTAAGAGTCCTATACATCAGCTATATCTCTCGGTGATTTTTTCAACGGAAATGTTTAGAGTTCAAATCTCCATTCTAATGATCAAATTATTAAAAAAAAAAAAATCATTGTAATGAGCTATGTACATGTAATTTCATAGAATTCCTTCAAAATAAATAAGAACAAAAGATGCGGTAGATGAATCAAATCATAGGGAAATAAATAATTCGGATACTACTGTACTATAATTTGAACTTCAGAAAAAGAAAATAGAGAGAAGCAAAGCAATAGGCAACATGATTACTAAAAGCACGTTCCTCTCTTTTACAACTCTGACTTAAAATAGTGCAAAACAAAATTAGCAATTGGAATGAATCAAGAAACCAAGATCAGAGTTTCGCAGTGAAACATTAAGTACAGCGAAAATGGCAAAGTGTGTAGAGCTTGAAGAATGAATTATGAGGAAAAAGCACACGGAACCAATAAAAGCATCATGGGGAGAGTTAAAGGCACAAACAACCGATAAAACTATTTAAAGGCAGATTCTTTTTCTTTCTTTTTCTTTTCGAAGGCCTATAATAAAGGCACATTCAACCAATCGAAATGAAAGCCACCAAACAAAAGGCAAATGATATGGCCCACCAGGTAACCAACCATAAACCGCAAAGAATAATGATAACTAGGGCTGTCCATCCAATCCGAAGACCCGATCTACCCGAAGATTCCGACCGGATCCGACCCGAAAACCGGCCGACCCGATCAAGTCACCGGTCGGCGACAGGTCATTTGTTCCAAAAACCGACTCTAGCGGGTTGGTCTCGGTTTTCCTCCCCAAAACCCGAAAAAACCCGATCCGACCGTTGTACTAAGATTTCCATCAAAAAATTTCCAGAATTCGGCGGAAGTTTCCAGAATTCGACAATTTTTTCCAGAATTCGGTGATATTTTCTAGATTCTGGCCTCAAATTTCCAGATTTTGGCAACAAACTTTCATATTTCGGCGACTTATCAAGTAGATCTAGTGATATTTCGTCCAAATCTAGTGAAATCTCACTGGATCTAGCGAGATCTCACCAGATCTGGTTAGATCTTCGCCGGATTTAGCGTTTTTTCTCCTGAAATCAACTATTTTGGCTAGATTTTTCATCGTGGACGGTTCCGACCGAACCGACCGTGTTTCCGGCTCAAAACCGACTGCGCCAATCTGACTCCCTCGCCTGTCGGTGGCAGGTCAGGATTTTCTCAACCCGATTCTATCGGGTTTGTCTCGAGTTGGGCACAAACCCGACCTGGACCGACCCGTGGACACCCCTAATGATAACGGTTTTTAATTCGTCACAAACCCAAAAAAAGCAATGAGAGCAAAAAGCTCTGTCCCACTCACCAAAGAAAAGATATTATTCTTACTCAATATCACTGAAGTAGGAAAGAAGATTTAGAAGAGTTAATTTCCTCGAGGAAGTAAAGAATATTTGAAAATAAGTAACCTTTAAATTAGAGGCACTTTTATTTTTTGAGTAAAAATTAATAATTTATATTTATTATAATTTAGAACTATATTTTTAGTTTTCAAACAAATAAAAATGATAAATTTTAGAGATAAGCTGTAACTATAATTTTTTTTTTTTTCGAACGTGAAGGGGAAAAATTCTAAATTTTAGGAGTTCTCTTTTTGAATTCAAAATAAAATTTGTTATTTGACATATATGACCTTATTTCTAAATGAAGTTACCCTTTATTAATGAAGGTATTTTTGAATTAAAAAAAAAATCCAGTTGAAAGAGGAGAATCCTCTTATATATGGTATAGATTATTCATTTAATAAATATATAAAAAAACCAACTTAATGATAAGATATTATTTTTTAAAAATTAGGATTCTTTAAAATTTTTAAATTAACTCAACATTAAAATTTTAAAATTCTAGTTGTAAGGACACAATTTGAGTCCTAAACCTAAAAAGTAAAAGGATCTAGCCTAAAGAGCCCAATATAATGAATTTGTAGAGAGTGAGTTGGAAAAGTAGGTTCTTATGAGTTGGGTAGTAATTATAGTGGATCCAAATGACAATAAAGTAAAGACAGAATGGTTTTATCTAAAGAAGAATCGTCATCAGCACAGTCCGAGGAAGTCAGTTTTTGTATATAACTCTTTTAATTTGATTACAAGTACAGTTTTTATTATTACAATATTTCTCTCTCTTAATTCTCCGATCCCCTTCCCTCAGGGTATCCTTTCTTTTTTATACTCTCTTCTTCTTTCATCTCCATCTTCCACGTGTAGACCAGGTTGTTGGTGTTGATCCTTATCCCATTTGCCCCTTCCCGAAGTCTTTGGGAGTAGTTGTAAGGCTGAGAATTACTGTTCAACTATCACTTCTTCATTAATGCAGTTAGAGAGTTAGTTACAGAGTATTCGATACTGATTATCATTTGAGCTTATTACTAATATCACATTTTACTTACAAATAACTACTTATTATATTAGCAGTTTGTAAAATGGTTTGTAGTTTAAGTATTTTCTTTGTATGTATAATCTTCTTCTTATTGTAGTTATTATTGTAGTTAGCAACATCTTGAATGAAAATATGTATAGATGATATATTTGTTTCAATATTTTTAAAAATGCTTCAAAAATTCGTTAATAAAACGGGAAAAAAAAAAACTCAAATAGATATACAAATGAGTATAACATATATTTGAATAAAAAATTAATTAGCATATATTCTATTTATTTTTTACTATCTTTAAAAAAAATAACAAACAACTTTATTTATATTCTCATATTTTTATAATTTAAAACCATTTAACTTTTTATTTAAAATATAATTCATGTGCGTACGCACATAGAGACCAACACATGAACTTAAGACCTAATCATACAAGTTATTGAAAAGTCTTAATAGATCAAAGAAAAAAAATATAAATGATAATAAAAATATAAAATATTTATGTTTAATGTAAATGGTAAAAATATAACCAATGCATAATTTTTTTTTGATAATTATTGTCATATATGGTAATACGCTTTAAACCTATAAACAACTGTAGTATCCATAAAAGTATCAAAATTTGATTAAAAAATATATATATATATATATATATATATATTTATATATATATATCAAAAAATTGTTAAATTTAAGTATTTTTGTATGAATAAATACAAAAATTATTTAAAATGTGTTTTATACTTTTGATTATAAAAATATGTCTCTCTTAAAGGAACTATGTTTCTTTTTTTATTTTTATTAGGGCAAGTCATTGTGTTTTATCTAGTTAATGATAATTGTTTCCCCCACCCCCTTTAACTTTAAGTACGCAACATATTTTATTCACTATGCTTCTGACAAGCTTTGGTTAAGAATCTGTGTCATGGGTTTCTTGTCATGGATGAGCTTCTCTCTCTCCGAATTGGTTGCGCAATTGGATTAACGTGTTAAATTTGAGATATTCTTGAGGAAAAAAAAAAAAAACCCAACTCTCACAAGCGCAGCTTCAAACAAACTCATAGCCAGGCCGACTTTGAAGGCACATACCCAGTCAGCCCACACACACAAAGCCATCAATTGGGCCAAACTAATTTAATCGACAACTCATGTCCAACTCGTAATAGACTAATCCCAATCCAAAAACACAACAAGTCAGCTTACTGGGACTATAACTCATCTACTCAAACCACACAAGCCCAACCCGAAATCAAATCAAGTTCACACATCCTTCACCGTTGCTTTCATCAACGTCCTAAGCAACCTGATCCGATGTCTCTCACAACCTAGCTAACGGAGGATGTTAGGATGACATTGATAATTGTATTTCCACCCTCAATATATTTATATTACTTTATTTTCTTTAAATAGATTTCAAAAAAAAAAAAAAAAAAAAAAAAAAAAAAACTGGGATTCCTGTTTTGTTCTTTCTGAGAATACCTTTTGGTACTGCATTAGTGCATCAGCATTCTTTCTTTTACTCTGTCTCAACTCTCAAGGCCCAAACCTACCGCCCAAGCAAAGCAAACACAAGAAGTTATGGATAACCAACCCTATGAGCTTATTCTTTCTTCTTCCGCCTCTGCCAAGGAACCACCAACCCTCCTCCTCCATAACCCCAATCTGAATAGCTCACTGGAAACTTGGAAAGTCTAGACATTCAGGTAAACATCTTCATCTTCTTCACTTGGTTCTTTAGTTTTGGATTCCTTTATCTTTTTGGGTTTGTGTATCCCATGATCTTAGGTGGGCTCTTGAGAGGACAAAAAACCCACTTGTGGGTATTGGGAGTTTTCATTTGTTGAAGCTCGTTGTTTGTCAGCTGTTGTGTCTTGTTAATTTGAGGTTTAAACTTTAGGAAAACGTGGGGTGTATCAAATTCTTTTCCATAATACGTCAGAAGGGCAACTACACATTGTTAAAGGCATAGAACTTAGGATCATTTGAGGGTTATTCTTTTTTCTTTTGGGAATTTTCTTTACTGGGTATGTGCTATAATTCAAAGTTAATATATAATCGCCCTTTAATCAATTCTAAGCTTAATTCAGGTTTATCCATAATAAAAAAAGCTTAATTTGGTGTTTTTTATTTGGTCCTGTTAATTTTATCTTTAACTCTATGTAAGTAACCTGGAATTAGCCAAATTTAGATTTAATTTGTTTTCATTTGTTTAAATTATTCAATCTTTGCTGTGAAGTGTGTCGCTGTGTCTGGTTTGTTTTTCTTCATTTTTCATTTCGGGGTTTGCTGCGACTTGAACCACATTGTTTTTGAAAATCAAGTACTTAGTGGGTGTTCTGTTTTTGTTTATATATGTCCAAAGTTTTTTAATTCTTAGGTTTGTTTGTTATTCCTCTTGATGTGCTATATCATGCAAGGCTGTTGGTTGTTTTTATTGACTTGTTGGTGGTGATTGTCACTGCTGTTGTTGTAGTCGAATGGTTTTTTTTTTTTTTAATGTGTAATATTACTATGTGAAATTGATTTGTTTGTTTAGACGTTGTACTTTAAAGAATTGTTATTATTTAAATTTAATTAGCTTGTTTATGCTTTATTATTTTATACTAATGGTCCAATCTTAAAAACTTGAACCTCTCCTTATTTATTTTTTTTGTTCTCTTTACAATTTGGTTTTCAAAACCATGCCTTTTAACTTTTATAGCAATAGAGACTGCAGAAAGGAGAAGTTATGAGTTATTGCCCTAAAAACAACCTCTTAAATCTACTCAGAAGAGGTTCCAAGTTTTTCCGAAAGGCCTCCAACTCTGCTGCTCCCACCGTAGCTCCCACTTCCACACCTGGACAAGCATCCTCCTCTGCTGCTGCCATTTCTTCGACTTCGGCCATGGATGATCTCCATATCCTCAAAACAAGATTGTGCATCATTGGAAGTGGCCCAGCTGCCCACACCGCTGCCATATATGCATCACGTGCAGAGTTGAAACCCATCCTCTTTGAGGGGTGGATGGCCAATGGCATTGCCCCTGGCGGTCAGCTCACCACGACCACTGACGTGGAGAACTTTCCAGGATTTCCAAATGGAATTAATGGCATTGAGCTCATGGACCACTGCTGCAAGCAGTCACTCCGCTTTGGCACTCAGATTCTAACCGAGACTGTCAACAAGGTGGATTTCTCCACCACCCCTTTCAAGGTCTTCACTGATTCTAAGACTGTCATTGCTGATTCAATCATTGTGGCAACGGGTGCCATCGCCAAGCGATTAGACTTCCCAGGCTCTAGTGAGGGCCCAGGAGGGTTTTGGAACCGAGGGATATCAGCTTGTGCTGTGTGTGACGGTGCTGCACCCATTTTCAGGAACAAGCTCTTGGCAGTAATTGGAGGAGGCGATTCAGCCATGGAGGAGGCCACATTCCTGACCAAGTATGGGTCCATTGTGTACATCATCCATAGGAGAGATACATTTAGGGCTTCAAAAATTATGCAGCAGAGGGCCTTGACTAATCCTAAGATTCAAGTTCTATGGAACTCAGTGGTTGTGGGGGCATATGGGGACGAAAACACTAATAATAGGGTCTTGGGGGGGTTGAAGGTGAAAAATGTGCTGAGCGGGGAGGTTTCAGATCTCAAGGTATCGGGATTGTTCTTTGCGATAGGGCATGAGCCAGCCACCAAGTTCTTGGATGGTCAGCTGGAACTTGATTCTGGTGGCTATGTCACAAGGCCAGGGACCACCCTGACTAGTGTGCATGGAGTTTTTGCTGCCGGAGATGTCCAGGATAAGAAGTATAGGCAGGCCGTTACTGCTGCCGGAACTGGTTTGTCAATATCCTCTATCTCCCCCCTTCATCATTTAAATTTCGATTTTAGAATTTTTATGTTTGCAGCACCGCTTTTCTTCATTTTATTTGGGATTATATGTTTTGTGTGGGTAATAAGGTGTGTTTGTTTCTATTTCTGTTTTTTGCTGGGTCAAAATTATGTGTATCTCATTGATATAATGCTAAACTTAATTCCCTGCTTCACTTCTCTTCTGTACTGCTTACTCAGAAGCATATTTCAACTGCGAGTTGCTGGTTCAAATGTTTCTTTGTTCTTGATCAAATTGCCCTCCAGATAATAAAGCGTTTGACTGCAAGAACAGAGAATATTTATGCTTTCTAAATTTGCTAGTGTCTCTAACTTGCTTGTTGCATTATGGTATTTTCCATGTGCAACACATTAATGAATGTAGTTACCCTTTACCGATGAAACTGATAATAATCAAAAGGAAATTTTAAGATTTATTTTTTGACTCCCTCTTAACTGGTATATAGTTAAGAAGGTTCTAAAAAGTTCTGTTTCCTGCCCATTCTATGCTTGTGGATTTAAAAACAAAATTAGTCTAACCTTGTGTGACCATGTACTTTTTTTGTTCTTCTTTATCAAAATGATGAAACTTGTGCTCTAGGGTTGCGAAGAAAGTAATCCATTTATGATATGTTTGACATGGCTTGATCACCATCTCTCTATGCAATTGGATGACTGTTGGAGTCTTGATTCAAGCACATTCTTTTGAGATGCTGAGCCCATTCTTGAGTAAACCCAAGCTGATCTAACTTAGCTTTTAAGAACATGGAGTATTCAGAAATGTGAATTTTAAAACTTGATTATGCCCACCCATTTTTGACCCCTTAAAATAAGATCAAATGGGTTGTTCACTTCAAGGGTGAGCTGGACTCTGGCTTTTTTTAGTGCTTGGTGACCTGAGATTGAGTGACATGTATGTATGATTTTTGCACAAATGTAAATTAAGCCTATGCATGACTTTAATTTCACAAACTGAACTTATCGCAAGATACCTGACTAGGCTTGGATTGTTTTGTCTTTTTAAATGTGATTTACAGAATAAAAAATAAAAAAATTACATTGATGTGGGAAAGTGTTTTGTGTTCATCATTTAGCTACATTGGGATGCATAAAATTTGACAGTTTCTGTAATTGACTATAAGAATTGAGATAATACAAATAATTGGTAGTGGTATATAAATAACTATAGGTTGTTGCTTACTGACTCCAATCTAAGTAATTCTGCTATTGGGAAAACATGTCTTTCTGAAATGTTCATTTTGGTCCCAAGATTTGGGGGAGAGGTGGGAAGAGAAAGGCTGCTGCTGGTTTCTGTTTCATTCTCAATTTTTGGAACAGTCGAATGGAAAATTAGAAATCATGTTACCATTGGTTTTGATTATACCATTGGTCATCGCATCTACCACTGTTATGATAACCTGTTTCTGTCATCAATATTTGGGTTTCGTTGAACAATTTAAGTTATCTTTTTAAATTTAAATAAAAAGACCTGTTCCTCTTTAAGTTATGCTTTCTTCATAGAGTATGTATTAAGGTATTCTCTATTTAGTTGGTTTCTTTAATGATGCAGGTTGCATGGCAGCCTTGGAAGCCGAACATTACTTGCAAGAGATTGGATCACAGGAGGGTAAAACTGATTGATGAGTACCCATCAGGGTGCAGCCTAATGGTTGGAAGCTCGGGATGAGTTGTAGATCCAGACATCCTAGGTTCATCGCCACTAGGGGAGTTTCCTTGGATCACCTGATACACGATTTTGGCAGGTGGGATTGTGTATCCTTTTAAAAAATTGTTCAAAAAAAAAAAAAAAAAGATTGATGAGCTATATTTAATCAAGGGCAAAGAATTGTCTCCAAAACAATGACATTTTACTATGTCACTGTTGGATGCATTAATAGATTCCTACATTGTGCTGTATCTATTTTCAGTTGTAAATTTTTCTTGATTGATTGGCTTTGATAATCTGTAAATCATAAGCCTTAGCTTTTGCTCTTTTGGTGGTTTTTAATCATGCGGTTGTAGAATTTTCTCTTGGGTCTTGGCTACTTGATGGTTTCTTGAGATATATCCTGCTTTAATGCCAGGTTTGATGTGCTATATGACAGGTGTTTTTGTTGTTTTTTTTTGGGGTGCACTTGATTAGTGTGATGGCATGTCATGTTGGTATTATTCTTCTCTACAGAAGGACATGCCAAGATGAACAAAGGAATTAAAATTTTTTTTTCACCAAAGTTTGTAGAGCTCCTAACCTTCAGCGGATCCTATGGGTTATTTACTCAGCATGCTAATTTGAATCATGGCATGAATGATAAATCTTCGTTAACATATTCCCTGCAGGAAAAAAATGTTTAATACTTTATTAAATTTTTAATTAGTTATTTAGTAGAACCAATTGTATATATGGGCAGAAAAAGCTTAATCGTAGGACCTTGAAAGCTTGTTAATGGCATGGTGGAATTTGTAGAGGAAAACCTTGAAAGTTTTTTAATGGCATGGTGGAATTTGTAGAGAAAAACACAGGTCAAAAAAGGTGTTTGTATCATTCGTGTCTTTAATTCAAAGAGACATTGAGTGCCAAAACTTGAAAGAGTAGAAGCTTTTGATAATTTTTGAAATACTTTTTCATTGTAATTTTTATAGGGAATCCTTGTTTTTAGCCGTTTGGAAATTATGGGAAGTTTTGAGAAATTAGAAAAGAGCATTAGCATGTAAAATCTAAATGTATACAAAAAAACTCAAATAAGAATAGGAAGTTGTGATTAGTACCTAGCATTAAAATCTCTCTCTCTGGGTAAAACTTGGATTTGAATCACCTCTCCCCACTTAGTGTAAGTAGGGAAAAATAAAACGAAGATAATTTTGATCATGTATGTTGAAATATAAATATGATCTTCATTACCGTCTTTCAATAAAATTTACACCCCTTTCATTTTTGATGAACTGGAAAATTTTATTCAAAAGCAAAACTAATTATAGGGTGAGCAAACTAGCCTCCAGTCAAATAACAGATACAAGTTGCCCAAAATCAAAAGAACCACAGACATTGTTCAATAAAGGCCACTTTGCCAATGTGTGAATTGCTATATTTGCTTCTTTAGAAATCCAATTAACAGAGCAGTGAGGGATTTGATAAAGAGTGCAATAAATATCAGTGCAAATGCCTCTAATTCTCTAGGGGTGCAATTTTACACCCTTTCATTAGATAGAGCAGGTGGATCTTTGATTCATGCGATTTATGGTTATTTCAGTTTCTTTTTTTTAAACAACTGCATTCTTCCTATTTTGGTCATCAATGTTGCTATTTGTTCTTTTCTTGCTCCATAAAATATTGATTTGGGTTTCAATTACATACAATTGTTTACGAATTTACGAGGAGAAGATAATTTACTCATGCATGGTTAAAATCATAAAGATAAAATATGTTCTTCTAACCATCTTTAACTAAAATTTCACAACCATATACATGATCATTTGTTTTTTGTAACCACAATGCTAAAAGTCAAGGGAGATCAAATTGGATATGTCAATCTATACAACTGTGTCTATGACAACCTTATATTGTTGGACCCAAATTATCTCCGTCCTGGAGTCTATTATGTGCATGGGTGAGCATACATGCATGCACGACTGAGTTAGAGAAACGTTTAAAAGGATAAGCAACTAGAAATTCATTATAAACTATCAAACACTTAAAAACTTGACACTTAATGATAGCATGTAGTTTATAACACTCATCAAAATAATAAGCATAACTTCATTCAAATAGCGATATGGTCTTTCTTCACCAAGAAGAGAAGAGGTAGTTTATAACACTCCAAATAAATGCATCACACAAGTAGTAGTACTTCTATTATTATTGCTACTGCAGCTACTTCTTCCTCTTTTTTTTTTTTTTCAAACGTGGAAAAACAAAAAAATAGTGAAACAATATCAGAATAAACAAAAGATGAATGAACTCTATACATTTCCATAACCATGGGGATGACGACCCTCTGAGCACATGATTTCAGGAGAAAGATACATGATTCCAAGTACCACAAACTACAATTACAAGTCACGTTCCCACTGCTTCATATTTAGGATGATCTCCATCTTTAGAATTCTGTACCTTGCGTGATAGAAAACAACATATTGAAGAAAAAGCATCAATCATTGTAACGGTTGAACTCAAAAGTATCATCAAGGAAAAATAATTATCCTTTTAAATATAATAACATTATTTTCGTGTATGCTTATGAAGTGAAAAGGTAGTTTCTAGGGCCTGGGGACTTACCTCTAGTGATTCCCTCCCTTTGTTCCTTAATTCTCTCCTGTATAATTAGTCTCCTCTCCTTTCTCTCTTTTTTCTTTTTTCTCTTCTGTCCAATTGTACTTTTCTATTTGCCTTATGTTTTTCTGCATAAGGTAGTTTCTTCAATATATATCTTTATTACTTATCAAAAAAAAAGAAAAGGGACACAATAATATGATTGATGGATGAATTTTGATGCAATTTACAAGGATTTTATTGCTCCTAAAAATTGGCATGTTCACGTAATTCTGTTGTGATAATTATCTAGTGGGAGAGTGAAAATGTTGCTCTTGTTCATGCATTATTGCATTAAAAATATTAAAGTACATGGTGTGGGAAATTAGGAGAATTGTTGAATAATATACTTACCCTTTCTCTTCTTCAAAAGAACTATTGTGTGGTGGTATTATATTTGCTCTTCCAGAGCCAATGTATGGTGGTATTTAGGTTAGCCTTCCAATGCCATTCATCTTCTTGTGTTGCTTGTACTCTTTCTAGCTTTGGTGTCCCTAAAGCTCCATGACAGAAAGTCTTCATCTCTGGGCACTGCCTCACAATTACTTCTTCCAAAGATGGGAACTCGAAGGAATAACTTATTGAGCAAAAGCTTGAGAGGTTTGGCAAGCAATCAAGTTTTAAGTATGTCAGCTGGATGAAAGTAATCACCTCACTCGCTTCACCTCCCTCCCCTGTTACAACTTCTGTTATCCTTTCGCATTCACTTACACTCATTTTTTTGAGTTGTACCAAACTTTTGGCTGTTGAGGATGTAACTAAATTAATTAATCCATGACATTTACATATTTCCAAATTTGTCAAATTTTGGAAAGATACCGAGGATGGCACTAAATTTTTCAATTTGTCACAAATCAACACTTTTATAATGCTTAGGTTACGGAAGGATGCCGAGGGAATTTGGCCATGACATATTTCTTCCAAGTTGATCATGTTTTTGAGAGAAAGCATCTCCAAGACAGGAAAGACAACATCAAAGATAACCATCCCTCTTGAGTTGATGATGTACTTGATCTCGACATTGTTTTGGACATGGAGATGCTTCAGTTGTTGGAAGCCTGTCATATCTAATTCATAGATGACGCTCTTAACACCCTTTAACTCATCCAACCACAGATTTTCAATACCATTCAACAACATTTTAATCCCCCTCTCCAAATGAAAGCTTGTATTCAACTTGAGTTTCAGCGCTCTTGAGTTTTCATGTTTATCAGACCAATCCCACACATCCCCTACGAATATTTTGTATCTTTGCAACTTCTCGAATAACAGATCTTTTGGCAACATGTTGGCATCTGGAATGTGCACTTCTAAAGTAGTCAATCGTGACAAATGCTTTAGCTCTGCAAGGCTAGCTCTTTCATTGTTGAGTCCTTCAACATCCCACTGAGTGAAGCTATTGCCGACATATAGCTCTTCTAATTGTATCAAACATGATATGACATTTGGTGGAATCAGTTTAAGTTTGGTACAATTGCTCAAATTTAAAATCCGTAAACGAGTCAAAAGACCTGTTTCTGTCGGCAACTGCTCAACATTGGAGTGAAGAAGGCTAAGAATTTCTAAATTTCTCAGCTCTCCAATCATAGCTATGTCTTCCAACAGGCACTGATCCAAATCCAATGTTTTCAAACTAGGGAATGCAACCTGCAAGTCCATCTCATGTGTGTAAATAAAATAACTAATCATAGTAACTCACATAATAGAAAATAAGATATATACTAGGTAAAACATGGGATTATAAAAATAGAATTATCTCTTCATTGAAGAGAGGTTGCATAGAGAATTCATTGTACGTAATTAGGAAGCAGTAAATTCTCTTTTACGACTAGATTAGTTAAAATTTTGATATCAATTTCTCATTTTTTATATTAAAAAAAAAAAAAAATTCTAATTTCTGATTGCTCCGTTTACTACATAAAGAAACAGAGCCTCTCTTTGTAAGATATACTCACATTTTCTTATTCAATAAAGATCATAGCAATTCTATTTATAGAGACAGAATTTTTGACAAACCAAAACTCTGCATAAGCTAGGTACCTATATTATTGCTATTTCATTTGAGGCAACTTGGCAAGCAATGTGAGGAAAGAGCCATCAAAATATAAATTCATTACAATAGCACATTATGATCTTGTCAAATAGCTAGGTTATAAATACGGGTTACATCTTACTTTTATTAATTAATTTTTAATGTTTTTATAATACAATTTGTGCTATAAGCTTTTATTACAATAAGATTTTATTAAAACAAGTTATACATATACATATTTTTTATTACAAAAATATGAGAAGTGTTATATCCACAACATTTTCACAATAAATCATAGGTGATAAGTTGCTATTGATTCTAATTTGAATCTATAACTTAATTTTTTTTTTTTTTTTTTTTTTGCCCAGTCATAACAACCAATAACATTTAGAATTTGTAGTGAAAATATTGTGTATGTAGCATTTTTCTAAAAATATACATAATTTAATCAAATTATTAAAAAATAAATGTAATTAAATGAATAATAAATTTCAAATTTGAGACCAGATCTTCTTTTTTGAGAGGGATTAGCTATAATTTATGTTATACCATTAGTCTCTTACCTCTTCAACCAAGAAAAGCGGTTGTTGAATGGATGTCTCTAGTTGACTCTGATCATCTCGTTCTTGAATTCTATAATTTTTTGAAGCAAATATCTGAATTTCATTAGCTCCAGACACCTCCAAGTATTCCAATAACGGCCATTCCGAAGTATGTACCCCTCGGTAAAACCACTTGAGCTTTGACAACTTTCGAAGTATCAAGAGAGTCAATTTAGGGAACACAAATCTCGCATCTTCTTTTGCACCTTCTTCCTGTTCAATAATTTCTTCAATCCCACATTCGACTATTCGAAGATCATTCAATTGCTGGAGACATCTGGCCACTGATGTTGGAAACAAACTCTTCAAACTCTCACACTCCCCAACTACTATTTCTTGTAGATTTGGAAAGGAGAACGTTCCCTGGGGGTCCTTATTCCATACACGCTTCAACTTTGGTAGACGACATATAACTAATTTAGTCAACTGAGTCACTGTTACTGCATGTGTTTCCCTAACTTCTTGCCCTTGTAGTTCAAATATTTCTTGTAGCGAACCACAACCATCTACTATAAGGCAGTCCAAGCTATGGAATCCTGACAGCATATTAACTTGGAAGATTTTCATAAGATTTTCACAGAGTTCAACCTTCATGGTCTGAAGCTTCATAAAAGAGCCAGGGGCAAATTTGTCATGCCATATGATTTTAAGGTTAGGCAAATGAGAGATCATCAATGATTCCAAATTGGGGAATGCAACCTGCAGGACCCATACCATTAGTTTTTGATATAGGAAACAATCATGAAACTAATGCAGGACAAGATATAAACTAAATGAAGACGCCAATGAATTCTATGTTTAGATGAAAAATGTATTTATTGTTTTGCATACAAATTTTTGTGAATATGGTCCCAACATGTTAAAGGAATTTATCTAGATGAAAAAAGAAGAAGACATGAACATAAATTAAAGATTAATGAAAAATGTCATGAATCCTATAAACAATGTTAATGTATATAGGTCCATAAGATGAAAATATGGTGGTTTGGAATTAAAGACAATATTAAAATACGTTCCTAGTGTGTGTATATATATATATATATATATTAAAATAGAATGTTACAAGTTGAAACTTTTGAATGGTAGAAAACCACTACTTCTCTCTTTCCTATCATACTACAATGGTTGGAAAAACTTAATTACCACCATAGTCGATCGTTAGCGAATTGGCTTGTGTTAAGTCTATGCTTTTGTTGACTTAATTTAGTGACAAATATTTTTTCACTCATTTCAAAATTTTTTTTTGGCAAAATTGTATTTGGGAAGAAAATACTTAATTATGTTCAAACTGTGGTCAAAGCTATTTCTTGCATATTGCTTAGCTCGCGAGCGACACATGGCAAAAGAAGAATAAAAATTGTTTGGCATGGCTATTGCTACCTCTTCACAACCCGCCAAGTTGTGAATGACAGGCAAACAAATTGTCCTATTTTATCTTGATATGCTTTTCTAGCCTTTTCAAATAGACCAACACTCACACCTGGTGCATGTTGGACGTGGTTAGACCACATTTTCCATGACTACAAGAGAGCAGTGTATCGTACATAAATATGAATATTTCCAAGCTCTTTTAAAGCATCAATCGGAGACCTACGTTCATATGTATAAAAGATTGGTGATCAAAAGTGACGTTGCTTCTTCAAATTTACGATCAAGTTACTGATACAAATCTTTGAGATGTTTTCTCTAAGTCATGATTAGTTAGTTCACGTGCAACAAATACCGAATGGAAGAATTCATGGATCTCAGAGCTAAGTGTGGTCACATTAGTAAGTATTATATGAGCTAGCAATAGGTTAAGAGCTAAATCTTTTGGACAAAATTTTATTTTATTCAAATGGATTTGTTATACATTGGGAATTGACAATTACGTCATTCCAGCCCAACGGTTTTTCTCAATGGTTTTCCTAAGTCATTATTTTAGTTGTCTATATATGATCCATATTTGTGCAATATTCAATTTAGACCTAGAGTATAATTAATTACTTGATTAAGAATTGATTAGCTTTGTTCCTACGGGGCTTATAACCCTAGCAAAGTACCTACAAAATATGTCATGAATGTATATGCTTGCAAATCAAATGCAAGGTGGTGTCATTTTTTAAGAAAAGAATTTTCGAAAGAGACATGCTATACATTGATCATCTTTTTTTCATTAAGTTTACTAGCTTACCAAAATTGCCACATATGTGGTATTATCAGGTTTCCAGACATGTAGACAAAAAACCAAAGCACACAGATTTTATAGGAAATGTATTGGTTTATGACCCATGCAAAAAACTTAAAATTGGGGACCAGTTTTTTTTTTTTTTTTTAAGAAAAAGGAATCAGCTATAGTTTTTGCTATAGCATTAGTCTCTTACCTCTTCAACCAAGAAAAGTGGTTGTTGAATGGATGTCTCTGATAGACTCTGTTCATCTGGTTCTTCAATTCTAAATTTTTTTGAAGTAAATATCTCAATTTGATCACATCCATACACATCCAATTTTTTCAGCAATGGCCATTCTGAAGTATGCACCCCTCGGTAAAACCACTTGAGCTTTGGCAATTTATGAAGTATTAGGAGAGTTACTTTAGGGAAAACAAATCTTGCTGCTGCTTCTGTGATTTCTTCCTGTGAAACAATTTCCTCCACTCCACAATCGGCTATCCGAAGATCCTCCAATTGCATGAGACATCTAGCCACAGATGCTGGGAACAAACTTTGCAAACTCTCACATTCCCAAGCACTTACTACTTGTAGATTTGGAAAGTTAAAAATTCCATGAGGGTCCTTATTCCATATCTGCTTCATCTTCGGTAGATGACGCAAATACAATTTTTTCAAAGAAGTGACTGTCACGGTATGTGTGTCTCTATAATCGTGCCCTTGAATTTCAAACACTTCCTGTAGTGAACCACAATTATATACTTGTAGAGTCTCTAGACTTTGGAATCTTGTCAGCATATTAGATTCAATGATGTTCACAAGATTTTCACAGTATTCAACAAATAGAGATTGAAGCTTGAAAAAGGAATTTTCAGCTAATTGATCGTGCCATATGATTTTCAAGTTCTCCATGTGCTTGATTTTCAATGTTTCCAAACTAGGGAATGCAACCTGCAAGTCCATCCCGTGTGTGTTAATAACATAACTAATCATAGTAACTCACAAAATAGAAAATAAGATATATACGAAGTAAAACAGGGGATTACAAAAATAGAATTACCTCTTCATTAAGAGAGGTTTCACGGAGAATTCATTGTAAGTAATTAGGAGGCAGTTAGTTTCTCAAAAGACTAGATTAGTTAAACTTTTGATATCAGTTTCTCATTTTTTTAATCCAAAAAAAAAAAAAAAAGTTTCTCATTTTTGATTGCTCTGATTACTACATAAAAAAACAGAGCCTCTCATTGTAACATATACTCACATTTTCTTCTTCAATGAAGATCACAGCAATTCTATTTAAAGAGTCAGCATTTTTGACAAACCTAAAGTTTCATTTGAGGCATGTTAGAGATATATTAGCCCATTAGCATAGGCCCAAGTCTAATTCTATTTTGTGTGCAAGCCAAGTCTCCTACTTGTACTAGAAGTCTATTAGTCTAGGGTTCAGTCTATTATATATACACATGTTATGATTCATTGTAACACAGGATTTGTATTACACTCTAATATATTATTGAAGTAGCTCTTTAGGATTTCCTCCGTGGATGTAGGCTGTTAGGCTGAATCACGTAACTCTCGTGTGTTACTATGTTCTATACTTTATGCTTTCGTTTCTGCATTCATACTCGCATATTCAACATGATGTATCAATGCTAATATTTATCAAGGCAACTTGGCAAGCAATGTGAGGAAGGAGCCATCTAAAGATAAATTCATTAAAATAGCACATTATGATCCTGCCAAATTGCTAGGTTATAAATACGGGTTGCATCTTACTTTTATTAATTAATTTTTAATGTTTTAATAATAGTATTTGTGCTATATGTTGAAGATGATAAAGTTAAACACACCTTTTCATTAAATCTGCAGAAAAAAGGCAGTCAGACGCATCGTTTCGTTCAAGTAAATAGCTAATGTATTGGTATTGGTCAAACGGTGTCTTATTGAAGATTCAAGAATCAGTGGGTATTGGCGGGCTTTTCAGTTAGGAAGCTGTGATCAACCAACTCAACAAACTTCACCTTTCATGGATCTAATCCGTAATTCCAGGGGGTTCTATTTTATTCAGTTTGGGAGATTTAGCACCAAAATGTAATTAAGCAAGATCAAATACAATTTCTCTTTGATATCTCTCTCTCTCTCTCTCCCTCCCTTTTCTTCTCTCTCTACAATTGTTTGTTGTTCTTCAATCTAGCTAAACACTGTTAGATTCTCTCTGTTAGAATTTCATTGCTATAAGCTTTTATTACAATAAGATTTTATTAATACATGCTATGTATACACACATTTTTATCACAAAAATATGAGAGGTGTTATGTCTACTACAAATCATAGGTGATAAGTTGCAATTAGTTCTAATATGAATATACGACATTTTTTTTTTTTTTTTTGCCCACTTATAACAAACAATAACAACCTAACATTTAGGATTTGTACTGACGTCATAGAATTTGCACCGAGATTCAACAGAGATCGAAATGTGATGATGTTATAATTAATTTAATAATAATAAAATACAAATAAAGGTATTAAACCGACAAACATTAACAAATTTATACTAAAAATATGTCTAAAAAAATTACACAACTTTCAAATGAATGTTCACCATTTTTATAAGGTTAATAGAAAATAATAAAGCATAAATAAGTGGAAAAAAATTGTGCTTAGTAATCTTTCAAATAAAAAAAATATATCTAAAATAAAATCATTTTCAACATAAATTAATAAATTGTATATTCACATGTAAAAAACATAGTTCTTGAACCTCAAATAAAATTATCAAATAATAATAGATTGAGAGGGGTAATATAATAATTTGGAAAACTATAATCTAAATTGTAAATAAATAAAATATTAAATCCAGGACAGACATAAAAAAGGAGCATAGCCTAATGGTTAATGTATTAGTATTTGACCTACTGATTTAGGAAATTTTTATATTTAAAATGAAAGTCTTGTGAAAATGTTACCGACGTAGCACTTCTCTTAAACTATTGATCTCCCATTCAATTACTAATAACTTGCCTAAATAAGTAACAATATAAACAAAATGCATCTTCATTTTTTATGATATTTTCCAACTAATTTTTGTATTCTTTAAACTAATCAAAGTTAAATAGACGCAATGCTCCACTATTTTTTTTTTTTTTTAAGGGAAACATGGCCAAGAGTTTGACAAGAATCTCTTTGTAAATATGCTTTTCTTATTTCATCTTGATTACTAGGATGAAAAGATGAAATGTTTTCTCATAGCCTAAGATTTGAACGAAGATTATTCAAGTCAATATGAATTTTCTTAGAATGTGAATCTTGCAATATATGTTATTTCCTTATAAGAAATTTAATCATAGTGCTGGCAAAAGAATAAAGGGAAAACTATAAGTTCATTCAATATATATTCAACTTGGGCATTCAACTATTATATTAACTAGTAAGTTACCCGTGCAATGCATGGATAATATTGTAATATTTTATGTAAAACGGTTTTGAAGAATGTTGTGTATGCATTACAGCATAATTGTTATAGAATTTTATTAGTAATGATTTTATCATAAAAAAACAGCAATTATAAATTACTTACACATCCATTATAATTATTCAATTGAAGTAATGAGGGAAAAAAAAAAAAAACTTTGAAGAAAAATGATAAAATTAGAGTTGATATAGAATGTGTCTTTCTCTTTCTCCTTAATACTAAAATAAAATTCACATTCCAAACACTCACAGTTAATCATTTCACTTACAAAACCCACAAATCCACAACGTCCAATTTTAACATCAAAGTCGTAATTGCCGTTGTCACTCAATATAAAATGCAAGTCCTCCTTCCTTGGTTGCAGCCAACTCAAACAAGAGAGGATTAGATGAAACAACAGTGTTAGAGGTAGGTAGGCATCGCCAAAAGATTGAAGTTTGAAGGTAAATGACATCATTTTTTGTCTATATATTTAACATGAGATGATATGAAGGGCTATGGGTAGGTATATATAAAATGGTAGAAATACAAAAGGTGAAAATAGTGAATTAAAATGCAAAGAGTTTTGTGTGTATGTGTGAGAGATGAAAAGTCTTGAAACATTAAACCAAAGGATACAAAGAATATTTATTTTTTAAGTAGAAAAGTCTTATATCTTATGTGGCTTTAGAGTATTTCAATTTTCTTCATAAAGTGCGCCATATGGCCGGACCTCATACTCTCTTGGTCTTTGCTTTTATATATATTGATTATGTTTAATGAAGTATTCAGGGATTACTTTAGTGCATATGCATGTGTACAAAATGTATCACATAAAATCAACAAACTCAGCTAAAGACTAAAGCAAGTACTAACATCGTAACTATATGAAAATGTGCATTTTTTTTAAGAAGAAGAAAAAAAAAAAAAAAAAAACCTAGCAATTTTAAAAATATTCCCTTGAAAAACACAATTTGTTTGAGCATATATGCCATATGATTTTCAGCTAATTGATCATGCCATTTGATTTTCTAGTTTTCCAAGTGAAAGATTCCCAGTGTTTCCAAACTAGGGAATGCAACCTGAAAGTCCATACTGTGTGTTATTGACACATCTAATCATAATAACTCACATATTAGAAAATAAGATATATACAAAGTAAAATAGGGGATAATAAAAATAGAATTACCTTTTCATTGAAGAGAGGTTGCATGGTAGTACGGGAGATCTCCTCTGAATTCATCTCCTCTGAACTAACAGGTTTGAATATGAATGACTCCAATTTAGGGCATTGTTCTATCGTCATACCCGTCAAGGATGGAAATCTGATATTGCTTCCCATGCAAAATCCTTTGAGGACGGGAAGATCTTTTAGAAACAGGTCTTTCAGTTGAGGGAACAGCACCTTTGGAATGATTTCTTCTTCTCCAAAGTCTTCTGTGAGTAGTATCTCTTCCATTTCCTTACAGTCCTCAATGTAAAGATATTTGAGCTGAACCATAAATCTCGCTGTAGAGGAAGACAGCAGGTATTTTAAATTGCCAGAGCCTTCCACGGTCAAGTAACACAAATTTTGAAATCTTGAGTCTGCTTGTATGTTTGCTAATCTGAAAGCGGAGCTTGCATGATGTTGGTTGTGCGGTATCTCTTCGGAGTGTATAGAGGACAGTTTCAATGATTCCAACTTGGGGAATACAACCTGCAACAACAATTAAGGGCTGTTTGGTAAGGTGTTTTGAGCAACAGTTTTCAGTGTTTAAATAACATTACACGTATTTCCACATACTTTTCACCCACACGTATTTTTAAAAAAATACAAACAACATTACTAATACAACGTTACTAAACAATGTTACCAAACGGCCATTACCCCCTTCAGCAAACTTGTTAAAAGAGATGAAGAAAACGGTGTCGTATATGCCTAATACAACAGGGACCAGACCTCAAATGGTGATGACTGAAGAAGTCCAGACTCAAAACAATGTCGTAAAGACTTGGGAGTACTTAAATGATGCCCGCGTTTACTCACTATCATTTTGCTCAAGTTTTTATTTAATTAGTCACGCTGCCTAATTCCATCTAGATTAATTAGTTATGAATTCAGTTTCTCATTTTTGGTATGATAGGTAGTCTTATCATCAATTGTTTATGATAGGTAGTCTTATACTCAATTATTTTAGTGAGGTTGATTCACGCACTCAAACTTATGACCCATCATGGAAGATACTCGTTGTCACATGTGTAAAACTCTAAAAATTAATATTTGGCTAAATTACAAACTACAATCTTAAAATTTAGAGGTGCTTAGATTTTACATTTTGAAATTTCAAAATTTGGATTTTACTCTTTGAATTTTAATTTATTTTGCATCAGTAGCCACTCCATCCCTATTTTCCATTAAGTGTCATATAAGTTTGTCACTCATATTTAGTTTTTCTAATAATATGATGTCACGCAATTTTTATTATGCCATCTCATTTTTAATTTTCTTAGACCACAAATAATGTCACATTATTTTATTGGACAAACTAAACACACATGACAAATTTTTATGGCACTTAACGGAAAATATAGACAGAAGGGTTACTAATGCAAATGGAATAGAACTTTAGAAAATAAAATCCTATTTTTGAAACTTCAGGGTATAAAATCCAAATACTCCAAACTTTAGAGGTATAGTTTGCAATTTAGCCTTAATATTTCTTAAATCATGATGTATAAAATAGTGATTTATTTATTATTTAACTAGGTTAATTACATCTTAATTTTTATATATTAAATTTTTTGAGATCCATAGCCAACCCCATAATTTTGAGATTTTATTTATTTATTTATAATATAAGGAAGTGGTGTCCTAACCTTTAGTCGAACTATTACACTTTCCTACCCATAATATGTCCCAAAAATCTAAATAACTGATTGTATGATGGATCGAATCTGGAACCCTCCGTGTATACGTCACAGCTCACACCAACGTGCCCACCACATGGATATTTTTATTTTTTACTTTTTGAGAAACCACGTGGATATTTTCATGATGGTTCAAAATTTTTGAAATTAAAGTATTTTCAATGTTTGATTTTTGTTGTTGTAATAATATTATAGTATAATAATACTATTTGTGCTATAAGCTTTTATTATAAGAACATCTTATTAAAATTGGGAAAATTGCACTGGGAGGTTACTAAAATTACTTTCCCTCAAAAAAAAAAAAAAAAATTACACTAACTTTCCTTATTGTTTTGGACTGTACAGGCCTTACTTTCCTATTTCCAAAATAAACTACACTTTCTCCCTTAAACATTGTTAAAAGTCAGGAACGAAAGATGATTTATTTAGGATTTGTGACAAATTTGGCTTCTTTTGTTTACCACCCAGTTGTTCTTCTCTTTGGCACAGTACACCTTCCTCTCCATATAGCTCTACGGGAAACTTATCAAATATTTTTTACACTGTTTATTTAAATCTGTCCCAAAATAGCCTCTAACTACCCATCTACTTGTTTTGCCATAGCATAAGCATATATGTTAATTAGAGACCCGAATAAATTTCAACACCACATGCGTGGGTAGGTGTGATTCCAATTTTTGAATTCCTATAATCATCAAGTAACAATCACCTAAAGCTCAAGAAAAACCCAAGTATCTAATTCATCGAATCGTCCAAGCTTGTAAACACGATAAGCCAATGGTTGAACCAACCTGATTTCCCCCTCCTTGTTTAATCAACCACCAGCTTTGGAATCACATCTATCTACACACCAAAGTCACTCAAACACCTCTAGAAATCCGCCACCATCCACCAAACCCACATCATACAACCAAAGCTCACACCTCAATCGTCAAGGGTGGGAAAATCAAAATTAAAGAAACGGGAAAGATTAAAAAAAAGGGGGGGGGGTGTTTCAATGTAAGGATTAGAGAGAGAGGGACTAGATTTCAGTCACAGCCTCACAGGGGAAGACAGAAGCAAGCAGAAGATGGGTTTTGGGGGGTAAATAATAATTTCAATTAAAAAGTGATGGTAAAAAATATAAATTTATTAATTTCTGGATACTGACTTTTAAGTTTTAACGGTGTTAAGCTAACGGGATTTGAATTAGGTTCAACTTCACCCTCATCACTCTAAATATTTTTACCATCTTTACATTTTTTTTTTTTTTTTTTACTTTTAAATTTTTTATAACTTTTTTATTCAATGGTTAAGATTTGGAAGTTTCTTCTCAGCCATTGAGAGTTATTGCACCTAATCTCAATTCCGAGAGATGATAGTTTATTTTGAAGAGCATTCGTATTAGTTCGTGCAATTTTTTTTTTTTTTTTTTTTTAATTTAAGGATAAGAAACTACTTTTTCTATTTTACATTCTAACTTTTCAAAACAACCCACATAAAATTATCTATTTTACACTACATCTCATTGAATTATCAATTTTCTTGATTTTTTGATTGTTTATATTTCTTCACACACAACAACTATTATCCTCTCTCTTCTTTCATCCTCAGGTTACGCAAATAAAGAATTAAAAAAAATACAAAATGTATAATGATAGTGTAAATTTATATTGTTACTATAGCGAATATGTATTTTTATACAACTTTACATGGTCTAAAATATGGGTGAAGGTTGGACTTAGTTGGTTAAAATGTGGTATTTTTTCTATTATACTAGCATTGATGCGAGTGCTCAAGGAAGGTTTATATACAATTCAAAATAATGAAAGAAGTCAATGTAATTTAGTAAACTTCAGGTTAGGTTAGAGTAATTTTTTCCATTAAAACGGATTTGGCTATGTACATAAAGGCTAATAGATGAGACCATACCCAATAGTCCTTTAAAGTCTCATTAAAAATTTTAATTAAATAATAGGGGCGATTAAAATAAGTTTTAAAATTTTCAATATTTAAGTGTTCATTTGGTAATCTCTTATTTTTAGGTAGCTTATTTTCGTAGTGTTTATAATATATATATATATATATATAGTTTTTAGTAAATTTTAAGTTAATTGTGTGACAAAAAACCAAAAAGTAAACTTATTTTTCGGAAAACTAAAAATTAGATTATTTATATAAAAAAAAGTTTAAAAAATTAGACAAAAAGAAAAAGTCAAACTGACTCTAAAGTTAAACATTCTGTTTGGTTGCTTTAGAAAGGTAAATGAAAGAGTAGTAGGTGGGAGACATGATGGTATAAGGGATGTTTGAGTGTGTTGTTTCCACGTGTAATAATAAATACATGCCATGCGTACATAATTTTTTAAATAAAAATGGTTTGGTCAAAATCAGATATCACATCAGTATTTCTTTTAAGCCACGTATGCATAAACTAATGGAGATAGAGGGAAGGACGTAAGGTAGAACATTTTGCAAATTTTAAGGACGAAAAACAGACTTTTGATAAAATTTAGGGAAGAAAATAATATTTTACCCAATAATTTTCAAAAATATATAAGGCAATAACCTCACTTGAGGCACTTGTCTCTCTCACGTGTCCAAGGATTGTTTGACCCGGAGTAGGGGTGATTAAAATAAGTCTTAAAATTTATAATCTCTTATTTTCGGTAGCTTATTTTCGTAGTGTTTATAAAAAAGGAAATAGTTTTTAGTAACTTTTGTGTTAAATGTGTGACAAAAAATAAAAAGTAAACTTATTTTTGGAAAAACTAAAAATTAGATTATTTATATAAAAAAAAGTTAAAAAAAATTAGACAAAAAGAAAAAGATTTTAACAAATAAGAAAAAGTCAAACGGACTCTAAATTTAGCTTCATAAATTAGGACACAAATAATTTTCAACTATATACAAGACAATAACCTCACTTGAGGCACTTGTCTCTCTCACATGTCCAAGGATTGTTTGAACCGGAGAAAGGTCATTGTTTGTCACAAGCAACCACTAGTGTGTTACTTCCTATGCACTTCAATTAACAGTAGATAAATGACTATCAATATTTCACTGAGGTATTAATGGTTCATGATTTATATTGCTATGGAAGGTGTAAAGAATTTAACCACTGCTATGTAGAAAAAAGAAGCAGTACTCCAAAATACTAAATTGGTTGCTTTCCACGGACAAGTTGGACAAGCAATCTATGTGGGTGTGTGCCACATCTTTGGGATCATTATATGCAAATCTGAACTTTAATATACCTGTTCCTGTAGGATTGGCATGTGAAAATCCAGCTCGCATTCGGGGATGATTTCTCCAGCATCATTTATGACTGACTTTTGTGTGTTTAAAAAGCTCACGAGTTTTGGAAGCTGATGGAGTTCTAAGTGACGCAATTGAGGGAACAAGATCATATCTCTGTCTTCTATTTCGCCCTCTTCTTTTATGATTATTGCACCCATTATGCTACATTCCTGTATCACCAATTTTTGAAGTTGTGGAAGGCCCTTGGCTATGGTTGACGAGAAGATAAATTTTAGTTTCTCACAATGTTCCACTTTCATAATGCTTAAGTTACGAAAGGATGCCAAGGGAATCTGGCCGTGACATATTTCTTCCAAGTTGATCATGTTTTTGAGAGAGAGTATCTCCAGGACAGGAAAGACAACATCAGAGATAACCATCCCAGTCGAGTTGATGATGTACTTGATCTCGACATTGTTTTGGACGTGTAGATGCTTCAGTTGTTGGAAGCCTGTCATATCTAATTCATATATGACGCTCTTAACACCATTTAACTCATCCAAACACAGATTTTCAATACCATTCAACAACATTTTAATCCCCCTCTCCAAATGAAAGCTTGTATTCAACTTGAGTTTTAGTGCTCTTGAGTTTTCATGTTTATCAGACCAATCCCACACATCTCCTACGAATATTTTGTATCTTTGCAACTTCTCGAATAACAGATCTTTTGGCAACATGTTGGCATCTGGAATGTGCACTTCTAAAGTAGTCAACTGTGACAAATGCTTTAGCTCTGCAAGGCTAGCTCTTTCATTGTTGAGTCCTTCAACCTCCCACTGAGTGAAGCTATTGCCGACATACAGCTCTTCTAATTGTATCAAACATGATAGGACATTTGGTGGAATCAGTTTAAGTTTGGTACAATTGCTCAAATTCAAAATCCGTAAACGAGTCAAAAGCCCTGTTTCTCTCGGCAACTGTTCAACATTGGGGTGAAGAAGGCTAAGATTTTCTAAATTTCTCAGCTCTCCAATCATAGCTACGTCTTCCAACACACACTGATCCAAACGCAATGTTTCCAAACTAGGGAATGCAACCTGCAAGTCCATTCCATGTGTGTTAATAACATAACTAATCATAGTAACTCACATAATAGAAAATAAGATATATACGAAGTAAAACAGGGGATTATAAAAATAGAATTACCTCTTCATTGAAGAGAGGTTGCACAGAGAATTCATTTTAAGTAATTAGGAAGCAATTAATTCTCTCAAACGACTAGAATAATTAAACTTTTGATATCAGTTTCTAATTTTTTTTTTTCATAAAAAAAAAAAAAAATGTTTCTCATTTTTGATTGCTCTGTTTACCACATAAAGAAACAGAGCCTCTCACTGTAACATATACTCTCATTTTCTTCTTCAATAAAGATCACAGCAATTCTATTTAAAGAGACAGCATTCTTGACAAACCAAAACATTGCATACGCTAGGTACCTATGTTATTGCTATTTCATTTGAGGCAACTTGGCAAGCAATGTGAGGAAAGAGCCATCAAAAGATATCATTACGATAGCACATTATGATCCTGCCACATAGCTAGGTTATAAATACGGGTTGCATCTTACTTTTATTAATTAATTTTTAATGTTTTTATAATACTATTTGTGCTATAAGCTTTTGTTAGAATAAGATTTTATTAAAACAAGGTATACATATACATATTTTTTATCACAAAAATATGAGAGGTGTTATGTTCACAACATTTTCATTACAAATCATAAGTGATAAGTTACTATTGGTTCTAGTTTAAATCTATAACTTCAATTATTTTTTTGCTCATTCATAACAACCAATCACAACTTAACATTTAGGATTTGTAGTGAACATGTTGTGGACATAGCATTTTTCTAAAAATATACATTATTTCATCAAATTATTAAAAAATAAATGTAATTAAATGCATAATATATTTCAAATTTGGGGCCAGTTTTTCTTTTTTGAGAGGATTTATATTATACCATTAGTCTCTTACCTCTTCCACCAAGAAAAGTGGTTATTGATATAGGAAACAATCATAAAAGACAAGATAAGATATAAACAAAAAAAAAAAGATGCCAAGGAATTCTATGTTTATATGAAAAATGTATTTATGGTTTTGCATGAAAATATTTTTGAATACGGTCCCAAAGTGTCAATGGATCATATATCTTGATGAAAAAAAAAAAAAAATCAAGAAGACTTGATCTTAAATTAAAGAGTAATGAAAAATGTCATGAATATCCAATAAACCAATCTCTCAAAAAAAGAAGTATCTACAAAATATGAGATGAATATATGCTTGCAAATCAGATGCAAGGTGGAGTCATTTATAAGAAAACCATCTTATACAGATGCATTAAACAGCACTTGTGATTAAATTTTTATGTTTAACATGATTGCCAAAATTTTAAATTTTATAATGACGCATATAGTAGCTTAATTATGAGATTTTGTTGATATTTGTTAATTTGATAAACTTTTCGATAGACAACATCACAGTTTTTGTATTTGTTTTTTAATTGGCTCTGTTAATCATTGTTGAGCAAAATTCCTTATATGATATTTTGTGTTTTGTTTGCGAAGCATCTTCATATATGTATACTTTGATTAGATAGATTTTAGAGATCCAAAAGGGGGCATGCAATTTATAGAATCTCCACATTGCATAGGAAAGCACATGAGGACATGCTTTTAAAGAATGATATCCCTTCAATGTGTAGAGATGTCTATAGAAATATAACTAGATGAAAAATAAAAAGAAGAAATTAACATAGATTGAATTTTTAAGAAACATGTCATGAATCCTACAACTAACATAAATTAACTAATTGCGAACCTTTAAATTAAAACATAGTGGTGTAAGAGTCATTTACAAGAAAATCCTTTTTTCCAAAACCATGTTAATCAATTAGTAGTTGTTGTCGATCAATTGTTTCAATTTGTCACAATTTGACACCTGTAGTACTTTCATATTTTTGGACACGTTGACCAAAAAAAACACACTAAAGGTACCTATATTTTGATGCAAGAAAGATTAAGGATTTTGTTAAAAAAAAAAATATATATATAGATATATGACCTTTATTAAGAACTTCGCGTTTGAAACTTGTTTTTTGCGTGAGAGACGAGTATGACTCCAAACAAAGTTATCATTTCTCGTAAACATAAATATTATAAAAGAGTAGTTAAATTAGCCTCTTACCTCTTCAACCAAGAAAAGGGGTTGTTGAGTGGAGGTCTCTAGTTGGCTCTGTTCAACTGTTTCTTGAAAGTTCAAAATTTTTGAAGCAAATATCTCAATTTGGTCACATTCAGACACCTCCAATTCTTTTAGCAATGGCCATTCTGAAGTATGCACCCCTCGGCAAAACCACTTGAGCTTTGGCAAATTACGAAGATATAGGAGAGTTACTTTAGGGAAAACAAATCTTGCTGCTGCTTCTGCAATTTCTTCCCGTGAAACAATTTCCTCCACTCCACAATCGTCTATCCGAAGATCCTCCAATTGCATGAGACATCTAGCCACAGATGCTGGGAACAAACTTTTCAAACTCTCACATTCCAAAACACTAATAAATTGTAAATTTTGAAAGCTGAAAATTCCTTGGGGGTCCTTATTCCAGACCTGCTTCATTTTCGGTAGACGATAAAATATCAATCTTTTCAACGGAATGGCTGTCACAGCGTGTGATTCTCTAACATCGAGCCTTTGAAGTTCAAACACTTCTTGCAGTGAACCACAATAACCTACTTCAAGTCTCTCTAGACTTTGGAATCTTGTCAGCATATTAGATTCAAAGATGTTCATAAGATTTTCACAGTATTGAACAAATAGAGAATGAAGCTTGAAAAAGGAATCTTCAGCTAATTGATCGTGCCATATGATTTTCAAGTTCTCCATGTGCATGATCGTCAATGTTTCCAAACTAGGGAATGCAACCTGCAAGTCCATCCCACGTGTGTTAATAACATAACTAATCATAGTAACTCACATAATAGAAAATAAGATATATACGAAGTAAAACAGGGGATTATAAAAATAGAATTACCTCTTCTTTGAAGAGAGGTTGCACAGAGAATTCATTGTCAGTAACTAGGAAGCAGTTAGTTTCTCAAAAGACTAGATTATTTAAACTTTTGATATCAGTTTCTCATTTTTTTAATCCAAAAAAAAAAAAAAAAAATGTTTCTCATTTTTGATTGCTCTGTTTACTACATAAAAAAACAGAGCCTTTCATTGTAACATATACTCACATTTTCTTCTTCAATAAAGATCACATCAATTCTATTTAAAGAGACAGCATTTTTGACAAACCTAAAGTTTCATTTGAGGCAACTTGGTAAGCAATGTGAGGAAGGAGCCATCTAAAGATAAATTCATTACAATAGCACATTATGATAAATTCATTACAATCGCACATTACAATAGCACATTATCAAATAGCTAGGTTATAAATACGGGTTTCATCTTACTTTTATTAATTAATTTTTAATGTTTTAATAATACTGTTTGTGCTATATGTTGAAGATGATAAAGCTAAACACAACTTTTCATTAAGTCTGAAGACAAAAGGCAGTCATACGCATCGTTTCATTCAAATAAATAGCTAATGTATTGGTATTGCTCAAACGGTGTCCTATTGAAGATTCAAGAATCAGTTGGTATTGGCGGGCTTTTCAGTTAGGAAGCTGTGATCAACCAACTCAACAAACTCCATCTTTCATGGATCTAATCCGTAATTCCAGGGGTTCTGTTTTATTCAATTAGGGAGATTTACTTGTATAAATACTGTATCTAGCACCAGAATGTAATTAAGCAAGATCAAATACAATTTCTCTTTGATATCTCTCTCTCTCTTTCACCCTTTTCTTCTCTCTCTGCAATTGTTTGTTGTTCTTCAATCTAGCTAAACAGTGTTAGATTCTCTTTGTTAGAATTTCATTGCTATAAGCTTTTATTACAATAAGATTTTATTAATACAAGCTATGTATATACACATTTTTTTCACAAAAATATGAGAGGTGCTATATCCACAACAAATCATACGTGATAAGTTGCAATTAGTTCTAATATGATTCTATAACTTAAATTATTATTATTTTTTTTTTTTGCCCACTTATAACAAACAATAACAACCTAACATTTAGAATTTGTATTGATGTCAAAAAATTTGCACTGAGATTCAACCGAGGTCGAACCGTAATAATGTTATAATTAATTTAATAATAATAAAATACAAATAAAGGTATTAAAATGATAAACATTAACAAATTTATACTAAAAATATGTCTAAAAAAATTACACAACTTTCAAATGAATGTTCACCATTTTATAAGGTTAATAGAAAATAATAAAGCATAAACAAGTGGAAAAAAAAAATTGTGTTTAGTAATCTTTAAAAAAAAAAAAATCTAAAATAAAATCATTTTCAACATAAATTAATAAATTGTATATTCGCATGTAAAAAACATAGTTCTTGAACCTCTAATAAAACTATCAAATAATAATAGATTGAGAGGGGTAATATAATAATTTGGAAAACTATAATCTAAATTGTAAATAAATAAAATATTAAATCCAAGACTGACATAACAAAGGAGCATAGCCTATTGGTTAATGTATTAGTATTTGATCTACTGATTTAGTAAATTTTTATATTTAAAATGAAAGTATGGTGAAAATGTTATGGACGTAACACTTCTCTTAAACTATTGATCTCCCATTCAATTACTAATAACCTATGAAGCATGGACACAGCTGGGATGGTGCCGCACTGGAGTTCGATGCGGCCCGACATGCGGTGCAGCGTTCGACGCGGCTGCTCGAGCGTTGGTGCTGCGTTTGAGCTTTTTATTTTTATTTATTTTTAATTTTTTTTCACATGGATTCGCACCGACTCGGCTTCGATTTGCGCCGAACTAGACAGATTCGGCCAGAATCAAGCCATATCGGCCAAATCAGGTCATATCGACCGACGACTGAAACGGCCAAAACAGACCAAATTGGCCGAAATCGGCCTTGAATCACGCCAAAACATCCTAAATTTAAATAAGGAAGTGGTGTCCTAAATTTTAGTCAAACTATAGCAAACCCCATAATTTTGAGATCCATAGCCAACCCCATAATTTTGAGATTTTATTTATTTATTTATAATATAAGGAAGTGGTGTCCTAACCTTTAGTCGAACTATTCCACGGTCCTACCCATAATATGTCCCAAAAATTTAAATAACCGACTGTATGGTAGATTGAATTTGGAACCCTCCGTGAATATGTCACAGCTCACACCAACGTACCCACCACATGGATATTTTCATTTTTTATTTTTTGAGAAACCACGTGGATATTTTCATGATGGTTCAAAAATTTTGAAATTAAAGTTTTTTAATGTTTGATTTTTGTTGTTGTAATTATATTATAGTATAATAATACTATTTGTGCTATAAGCTTTTATTACAAGAACATCTTATTAAAATTGGGAAAATTGCACTGGGAGGTTACTAAAATTACTTTACCTAAAAAAAAAAAAATACTAAAATTACACTAACTTTCCTTATTGTTTTGGATTGTACAAACCTTACTTTCCTTCTTCCAAAATAAACTACTCTTTCTCCCTTAGACATTGTTAAAAGTCAGTAACGAAAGATGATTTATTTAGGATTTGTGACAAATCTAGCTTCTTTTGTTTACCACCCAGTTGTTCTTCTCCTTGGCACAGTACACCTTCCTCTCCATATAGATCTACGGGAAATTTATCAAATATTTTCTACACTGTTTATTTAAATTTGTCCCAAAACAGCCTCTAATGCTGTGTTTGTTTTGGCTTCAAATCACTTCCGAAAATGCTTTTCCGTAAATGCGGGTATTTGGTTGCGCATGGAAAATAAATTTTCCGGAAAATATTTTCAGTTGACCGTGTGTTTTAATGGCTTTGACCTGGAAATTGGTTTCAATCAAAATTTTCACTTCAAACCATTTTCGGACTCACGCGCAAAGAGAGAGAGAGAGAGAGAGAGAGAGAGAGAGAGGAAGAAGAGAGAGCCCAGATCACGCCTTCAACTTTGCCGGCGAACCCAGAGCCCAGATCACGCCTTCAACTTCGCCGATCTACAAACCGATCTTCGACCCAGAGCCTTCGACCCACCGATCTACGAACCCAAGAACCGATCTTCGACCCACGAGCCTTTGACTTCACCGGCGACCCAGAGCCTTCGCGCCACGAACCCACGAACCGATCTCTCTCTGTGTGTGATTTTGATTTTTTGTGTGATTTTGATCGACCCACAAACTGATCTACGTTTCTGTATGATTTTGATTTTTTACTCTCTCTCTTTGATCTATGATTTTTTTGTTGTTGTTGTGGTGGTGTGGGTGGTGGTGTTTTGGTGGTTTTCCTATTGTGTGGTGGTGGGTTTTGTGTGGGTGGTGGTGGAAAATAGCATTTTCAGAATGTTACCAAACATATGAAAATATTTTCTAGAACAATTTTCATAATGCAACCAAACACTTGAAAATATTTTCCTTTCCCGAAAATAGCATTTCTGGAAAATATTTATTTTCCGAAAAATATTTTATATTGAACCAAACACAGCCTAACTACCCACCTACTTGTTCAGCCATAGCATAAGCATATATGTTAATTAGAGACCCGAATAAATTTCAATACCACATGTTGGGTAAGTGTGATTCCAATTTTTGAATTCCTATAATCATCAAGTAACAATCACCTAATACTCAAGAAAAACCCAAGTATCTAATTCACCGAATCGTCAAAGCTTGTAAACCCGATATGCTAGTGGTTGAACCAACCTGATTTCCCCCTCTTTGTTTAATCAACCACCAGCTTTGGGATCACACCTATCTACACATCAAACTCACTCAAACACCTCTAGAAATCCACCACCATCCACCAAACCCACATCATACAACCAAAGCTCACACCTCAATCTTCAACGGTGGGAAAATCAAAATCAAAGAAAGGGGAAAGATAAAAAAAGTGGGGGGGGGGGGTTCAATGTAAGGATGAGAGAGAGAGAGAGAGAGGGAGAGAGAGAGAGAGGGACTAGATTTCAGTCACAGCCTCACAGGGGAAGACAGAAGCAACCAGAAGATGTGTTTTGGAGGGTAAATGATAATTTCAATTAGAAAGTGATGGTAAAAAATATAAATTTATTAATTTCTGGATAGTGACTTTTAAGTTTTAACCGTGTTAAGCTAACGGGATTTGAATTAGGTGCAATTTCCCCCTCATAACTCATAAAATATTTTTACCATCTTTACTTTTTTTCTTTTTTTACTTTTTAAATTTTATAACTTTTTTATTCAATGGTTAAGATTTGGAAGTTTCTTCTCAGCCATTGAGAGTTATTGCACCTAATCTCAATTCTGAGAGATGATAGTTTATTTTGAAGAGTATTCGTATTAGTTTGTGCAAAAATTTCTTTATATTTCAGGATAAGAAACTACTTTTTCTATTTTACATTCTAACTTTTCAAAACAACCCACATCAAATTATCTATTTTATACTACTGGTCCGTTTGGATTAAACTTATTTTTGCTGAAACTGAATATACTGTAGCAAAAATAATTTTTAAATGTGTGAATAGTGCCGTGGGGCCCATTTTTAATATTTTTAAATATGTGAATAGTGTTGCTACAGTGATTTTTGTCTCTTGCACAGTAAATTCATGTGATTTTACTATTCATGAGCTAAAAAAAAAAAAAAAGCCCAAAACGCTAAACACAGACGCACAAAACACGCAATCCAAACGGCTACTACATCTCATTAAATTATCAATTTTCTTGATTTTTTTAATTGTTTATATTTTTTCACACACAACAACCTTTATCCTCTCTCTTCTTTCATCCTCAAGTTACGCAAAGAAAGAATAAAAAGTAAATACAAAATGAATAATGATAGTGTAAATTTATATTGTTACTGTAGTGACTATGTATTTTTACACAACTTTACATGGTCTAATATGGGTGAAGGTTGGACTTAGTTGGTTAAAATGTGGTTTTCTTTCTATTATACTAGCATTGATGCGAGTGCTCAAGGAAGGTTTATATACAATTCAAAATAATGAAAGAAGTCAATGAAATTTAGTAAACTTCATATTAGGTTAGAGTAATTTTTTCCATTAAAACGGTTTTGGCTATGTACATAAAAGCTAATAAGTGAGACCATACCCAATAGTCATTTAAAGTCTCATTAAAATTTTTTATTAAATAATAGGAGCGATTAAAATAAGTTTTAAAATTTTCAATATTTAATTGTTTGTTTGGTAACCTCTTACTTTTAGGTAGCTTTTTATCGTAGTGTTTATAATATATATATATATATATATATAGTTTTTAGTAATTTTAAGTTAAATGTATGACAAAAAAACCAAAAAGTAAACTTATTTTTTGAAAAATTTAAAGTTAGATTATTTATTTTAAAAAAAAGTTTAAAAAAATTAGACAAAAAGAAAAAGTCAAACTGACTCTAAATTTAGCTCCATATATTTGGACACAAATAATTTTCAACTATATATAAGGCAATAACCTCACTTGAGGCACTTGTCTCTCTCACGTGTCCAAGGATTGTTTGACCAGGAGAAAGGTCATGTGTTTATCACAAGCACCCACTAGTTTGTTGCTTCCTATACACTTCAATTAACAGTAGATAAATGACTATCAATATTTTAATGGTATTAATGGTTCATGATTTTTATTGCTATGGAAGGTGTAAAGAATTTAACCACTGCTATGTGGAAAAAATTAACAGTATATGATTTCAGTTAATTGATCGTGCTATATGATTTTTGAGTTTCCCATGTGCAAGATTCTCAATGTTTCCAAACTTGGGAACACAACCTGCAAGTCCATCCTGTGTGTGCTATTGACATATCTAATCATAATAACAAACATAATAGAAAATAAATTATATACGAAGTAAAACAAGGGATAATAAAAATAGAATTACCTCTTCATTGAAGAGAGGTTGCATGGCAATTTGAGAGATCTCCTCTGAATTCACTTCCTTAAGTTCTTTGCTCAATATCATGCCTGAACTAACAGTTCTGAATACGAATGACTCCAATTTAGGGCATTTTTCTATCATCATATCCTTCAATAATGGAAATTTGATATTGCTTCCTACGCAGAATCTTTTGAGGACTGGAAGATCTTTTAGAATCAGGTCTTCCAGTCGAGGGAACAACACCTTTGGAATTATTTCTTCTTCTCCTAAGTCTTCTGTGAGTAGTACCTCTTCCATTACCTTACAGTCCTCAATGTCAAGATATTTGAGCTGAATCATAAATGTCGCTGTAGAAGAAGACAATAGGTATTTTAAATTGCTAGAGCCTTTCACGGTCAAGTTTCGCAAATTTTGAAATCTCGGGTCTGTTAATTTGAAAGAGGAGGTTGCCCGATGTTGGTTGTGAAGTAGTATCTCTTCGGAGTGTATAGAGGACAGTTCCAACGTTTCCAAGTTGGGGAACACAACCTGCAACAACAATTAATTATCTACTTCAGCAAACTTGTTAAAAGAAATGAAGAAAACGGTGTCGTATTTGGCTAATACAACGGGGCCCAGACCTCAAACGATGATGAAGTCCAGACTCAAACGATGTCGTAAAGACTTGGAGTACTTTTTTTTTTTAAGAGGGTTTTAACTTAAATGATGCACGCCTGATCATTTTTTTCATTTAGCTCAAGTTGTTAGTATTTGATTAGACACGTGTTCTAATTAAATTGGTTAAAGTAATTAGGAAGCAGTTAATTCTCTCAAATGGCTAGATTAGTTATACTTATGAAGGAACAGAGTCTCTGCAACAACAGTTAATTCACTCAAGCATTTTTGGTCACTCTGTTTTCTATATGAAGGAACAGAGGCTCTCATTTTCTTATAAATTTTTTTTTTTAAAAAAAGCCTCTCATTGTAACTACATATACTCTCACAGAAATCCTATTTATAGTGAGAGAGTATTTTTGACAAACCTAAACAGTGCATAAGTGAGGGTACGTATATTATTGTTATTTCATTTGAGGAAATCACCAAATTATTTTTTGAACATAGTGGCATGGCAACTTGGCAGGCAATGAGAGGGAAAAGTCATCAAAAGATAAATTCATTATAAAGGCACATTATGATCCTGTCACATATCTACACCTTTTTTTTTTTTTTTTTTTTTTGGAGTTAGAGAGAGGGGATTCTAAAAATGGAGTTTCTTAAAACAGGAAAGAATAGTGATTTTTTTTAACTAACTAGGTTATAAATACAAGATACTTTTTTATTATTATTATAGATACTTTTATTATTTTAATTTTTAAATAATATTATTTGTGTTATAAGCTTTTATTCCAAGAAGATTTTATTAAAACTGAGATCTATACACAAAACTAATATGTGGGACCGTACTCAATACATTTTTTTTTTTTTGAGAAACAATACACAAGAAGTTGAAAGCAAAATTTAAATAAAAATCCTTTGTCTTAATTAATGTTTTACTTTATGTATTGTTTTAAAAACGGGACTGCCTAGCCGGTTGAACTAGGAATTGGACTCAAAATAGGTTTGGGTAAAAATTGAAAACTGATCAAAAACAGGAAAAAATCAAGTAGTCCCTTTTTCAGTTCTCCAAGGAGGGGCATTAAAGTCTTTCTATTTTCGATATATTTGAAATTGGCCAAGGAGGAATGTGAACCCTGGGTGTCTTTCATGAAAACACAAGAGACTATGAAGTTAAGCTATAGGGCTCTTGGAGATTTGTATTCCCAAATTTGCAAACAATTAACATTGAAACTCAATAGTCATTTAAGTCTCAATATAATTTTTGATTGCATAATTAGGGTGATCAACTAAGTGTAACCATGCGACTCCAAAAAAAAAAAAAAAAAAAACTAAGTGTAACCATGTTTTCATCAATTAATAACTTTCAAGTCCTAATAAAGATGCAACATTTAAATTTAGCTTCACAAAAATTATAAATAAATAAAAAATCAGCTTCATAAAGTAGGACACAAGTTACTAATTGTGTGACATACGTACCCTTTCTTACCCAACTAATATTCTTTAGCTATAAGCCTATAACCTCACTTGAGGCACATGTCTCTCTCACGTGTCCATGACTTATTTATGCATGAGAAAGGATATGTGTGTCACAAGTGCCCACTGATATTTTACTCCCATTTACTTCAATTAACAATTGGTAATAGAAACTATCAGCATTGCCATGTTTCTAATGGTCCAGGATTTTTTTTAAGAGCGTTACGTTTGGAAGGTGCAATTGTGCAAAGAATAGTTATGTTATGAAAAAAAAATCTGCTTATGCTAGTATAAGAAAAAATTATTTAATGCTCTAGGGTTAATTTTTCCCTCTGCACCTTAATTATTTTGAATTTAGCCACTGTTGTGTGAAAAGGGAGCATTACTCTAAAATAATAAATATTAATTACTTTAGTAAACATATCCCAAATTGATTTTAATTTGGTTATTTACTACAGACAAATTGGACTATCAACCTTTTAATTCATAAACTTTAATTAATGTACCTGTTCGCTTTGAGGAATGACTTCTCCAGCATCAATTATGTCTGAATTTTGTGTACTTAAGAAGCTCATGAGCTTTGGAAGACAATGTAGTAGTAAGTGACGCAATTGAGGGAACAATTTCATATCTCTGTCTTCTATTCTGCCCTCTTCTTTTTCGACTATTTCACCCATGATGCTGCATTCTCTTATCTCTAACGTTTGAAGTTGTGAAAGGCTTTTAGCTATGGATGATGAGAAAATAAACTTTAGTTTCTCACAATGTTCCACTTTCACAATGCTTAAGTTACGAAAGGATGTCAAGGGAATTTGTCCATGACATATTTCTTCCAAGTTGATCATGTTTTTGAGAGAAAATATCTCCAAGACAGGAAAGACAACATCAGCAATACCCAACCCCTTTGAATGGATGATGTACTTCATCTCAGAATTATTTTGGACATGTAGATGCTTCAGTTGTTGGAAGCCTTTGCTATCTAATTCAGATATGATACTCCTGACACCTTTTAACTCATCCAAACACAAATCTTCTATTCCACTCAACAACATCTTGATCCCCCTCTCTAATTCAAAGCTTGAATTCAACTTGAGTTTTAGTGCTCTTGAGCTTTCAGATTTGCCAAACTGATCCCACACATCTCCTATAAAAATTTGGTATCTTTTCAACTTCTTAAACAACAAATTTTTTGGCAACATGTTGGCATTTGGAATATTTACTTCTAAAGTGGTCAACAACGATAAATGCTTTAACTCTGCCAGACTAGCTCTTTCGTTGTTCACTCCTTCAAGCTCCCATTGAGTGAAGCTATCACTGACATATAATTCTTCTAATTGTTTCAAGTTTGATAGGACGTTGGGTGGAATCACTTCAAGTTTGGTACATTTGCTCAAATCCAACATCCGTAAATGAGTCAAGAGACCTATTTCTTGTGGCAACTGTGTAAATTCGGAATGACCAAGGTGAAGAATTTCTAGATTTTTCAACTCTCCAATCACAGCAATATCTTTAAGAACACATTCAATCAGACACAATGTTTGTAAGTTTGTGAGGAGATTAATTGATGAAGGAAGTGATGTAAGTCTCATTTCAGTTAAATCTAAAACTTTGAGCTCCCTCATTCCTTTGAAAAAAAATTCTGAAATTTTAAAATCTCGATCTCTGCCAACCACGCACAAGAATCTTAATTTCGGACATACCAACCCGTCAGGAAGTTCATGGATATCCCTAGCAAGAACAGAGATTGATGTGCACATTTTTAATGCATCTTCATCTGGCCACTTTACTGGATCATCATTTCTCATCGTGAACTTATTTTCATCAATGGCAATTAGTATGGCGACATCACGAACAAGATCATGCATACGGACATACTTGCTTGTACGAGGGTCTTCTAGCAACAAACAAGAGTCTTTGAGGATCCGAACCAGCGTATACACTTTATTTCGAGCTTCTTCCAATGTACGGATGCCAGGAAATAAACACATGCCAAAACAGTATTTTACCAAGTCCTCGTAAAAAATGGCAGGACCTATTTGACTACATAGTAAAAAGAAGGACTTGACCACTGGACTTCCAAGATGTTTGTAACTCAACTCTATTTTTGAATATATAGCTGCTTGCATTCCTGTGAGGTGTACAGGGGAGGGTCTCCTTAGTTGTTGTAGAGCATCTTCCCATTCAAACAAACTCTTATCTTTTAATGCCGTTGCAACTGTTACAAGTGCGAGAGGCAAACCTGCACACACTTGAGCCACCTGCGTTGCGATGGATCTCAAATTAGGATCTTTGAGAGAATCACCTGCCATCTTCTCAAATAAACTCCATGCTTCATCTGGGGATAAAACACCAAGCTCAAATTTTTTTTGCGTGTTCATCTCACAAGATAATATATCTCTATCTCTGGATGTCAACAATATTTTACATCCATCACAAGGAATTCCTATCGCCTCCAAATCAAGTTTATTCCATATATCATCTAGGATAACAAGTACTTTCTTGTTTCTTTTTAGCCTCTCCCGTAGAAGAATTGCTCTTCCAGGTACAGTCTCCACATCAAACTTCAGACCTAGCATGTCCGCAATTTCTCCTTGAATTCTTCTCAAGTCGGAGCTTTGCATCACAGCAGCCATAGCGACCTCGTCAAATATCTTTTCTTCCTTGGCTTGCCAAACAACTTCGTTCACAATTGTAGTCTTCCCTGCACCAGGCATCCCCCACACCCCAATAACGTTGATATTATTATCTCGTAGTGCCTCCATAAGTCCCTTCACAGTTGACATTCTTGACTCAAAGGTCACGTAAATAGCATGTGAAGCAGGACGGTGGGAAACTGTGTCAAAATTGCCAGTTTTTAGGGCATCATCGATATCTTGTACTATTTTCTTTGCTTTCTTTCTTTGTTGATGACATTGCTTCAAGTTCAGGCATGCCCCACCGGAAGATCTCGTATTTCCTTTTTCTTCATCTTTCAGAATTTCCTTGGCCTCTTTCAAAGTCACATCTACCTTTTCTAACCAATTGCGAACATCAATTTCAATTTCTTCAGCGCTTCTTATAGCAGCGTCAACGGAATTTTGCACCTTATATCTAGCAGCATCCAACATCTTTACTTTTTTCTTCATATTTTGAATGTCGTCGCAGTAGAGAAACGAATGACTTAGACACTGTCCAACTAAGCACTTAGCTATCTCTGCTGCAATCGAAATAACAATCTCCATTCTTATTTCAATATATTTGTCCTCTTTACGTTGGTTTTTTCTCCCTTTTCTTTTTCGGTGTGTGTGAAAGTAGACACAAACTCAAATTCAAAACCAAGAAAAAGAAAACTAGACCCTGCAATGAGAATAAACCATTGGGAGTAACAAGGAATACTCTCCTTAGGATATTGAAAGACCGGATCGTAAAGAGGCCCACTAGAATGAAGTTGGGAAAGGAATCCAACTTAACCAAAGTGAAAATAGGGACCAGCAGCAGCACACATCTCTCTTTTGAATATGATTAGGCAAAGTTTGGAGTAAGTTCTAATGATGGAAAAACGGCCATGACGTATGAACAGTGAATCGGATGTGCACCTACAGACCACACGAATCAAACTTTAGAGCTAGAATTTCAATCCTGAGAGTTAATTGCTTCACCAGCCCATCCAGTCATATCCGGCCTAGTTCTGAATATTCAATGTGTGCAAAGTTAGAAAACTGGAGTGTTCCATCGTTTATCTCAAAAAAATAGAAAAGAAAAGAGAAAACTGGAGTGGATAATGGTAATATTAAAATTCAAAAAAAAAAAGACATTGTTTTCATTCTGGTTGTTGTTTCTTAAACAAAATGACAAATTGACAACACCCACGGACGGAAATTATTCCCTTCTCTATTATGCTAGGGATACAATTTTTAACACAATTTTATACCACAATTTGTCACATAGTGAGTTTTGATTAATGAGGGTATGTCCCTACATGGTTCATTGACATATTCTTACCAATCACTACTCGTCATGTGATGAGTTGTGGCACAAAATTGTGCCAAAAGTTGTGTTCTTAGCATAATTCCTTCTCCCAAGGATGACACGCTGGACTTGTTTAATGGATTTCTTAATTCTTAGATTTTTTTTTTTAATTTTTTGGATTTTCTATTAATTTATTTCTTTTAAATCAACACAAAATCTACATTAACCATGGATTGTAAAAAATAACGCTCTTTAACGGTTCCACTCAAATGGTAAATGTGTATAAACTGAGTTCTTGAAAAGAAAAGAAAGGAATACATCAAACCAAATCGATTAATATAATAATAATAATAATAATAATAATAATAATAATACAACAATAAACATCTGAAATTATAAGACATCTAGGATATTAAACGAGAACTGTGAAATTATATAGAAATCCGTTATTTAATTATTCTCTTTTTTGTCATATGGTGAACAACAAGTACATTGAAATAATTACTTAACTTAGTTGCTCAAAGTAAGACTATACTGTCAATATTTCAAAATGTTTATAATTACTATTCCAATTAAAAGTCTACTGCCCATGATTTAAAAGAAATTTTATTATTTATTCTATATTACAATCAACCATACTTTTAATAAATTAATGTTGAATCGTACGGATTATATTTGCATTATGTGACTCAATGTAAGTATTATAGTTGTAAGACATCATTTCTTCATGTAACTTATTAGAACTGTATTAAAATTATATATTAACATTATTTACTTTTAAGTAAAACTCCATTATCAAAGATTTAAAAAAAAAAATTAGTTAACCTATGATCTCAACCGATACTCAGTTGAGCGAAATTGCGGAGTTGTTGGCTCTTAGAGACGGCCTTGATCTAGCCAAAGATCTTAATATCTCTAACCTAATTGTGGAATTGGATGATCTATCCTTAGTTCACTTTTTTCATAACTCTGCCGAAAATAAAGCTTTGGAGCCTTTGTTTTCTAATTGTAGGATTGTGCACACCTATTGGGAAGGCAATAGATTTTTCTGATGCTCTTGGGAAGGACAGATGTTTTATAATCCACCACTTATGGTGGGTGGAGACTCTATTACCTTTGGATGCAGAGGGTAATGCTTTTGACAGACTTATTTGTATTTAATAATGCAAATCCTTTTTTAACCAAAAAAAGAAAATATAAAAACTTAGCATTATAAAAATCTATGTGAAAAACAAAATAATCTGAATGTTATTTGTGTGTTAAGTATATTTGATAGTTTTTGATGGACTTAATTGCTAATAGACATAATTTTCAATAAAATTTCGTGAATTGAATATGTAAGGACACGATTCGCGGCGGACCGTAACAGTGTTGGGTTCGCACGTAAAAGGGCCCAAACAATATCATTTGTAAAGCGTGGGTTTGAAAGGCTAGGCCTTGGTCACCAGACGGTGGGTCTTTCGTGGTGTTCATACATGGTTAAGTTTCCTTCACCCCTGAGTCTTTCTCCTGGAGGTGGGCTGGGAGGCTCTGGTTTTTGGCCATTTTTCCTAGCCCCTCTTTAGATTACTTATTTTTCCTTTTATACTAGCCTACGTTCACTGTCCTTCGTCCACGTATAGGGTTAACCTTTCCAAGATTGATACTTGTCCCATCAGCCCATATTCAAAGTCGTTGGGGGTGGTTGTAAAAGCCGGAGAATACGGCTCTGTCAGGTGCAGAGTATTGAATGGCAGTAAGGGCAGCTTTCCCTGGATATTGTAGATTTTCTTTCGAGCTTAATCCTATGCCGTTTTTACCCCTCCCTCCGGTGGGACTTTGGGTCTGCCGAAGACTGAGCTGTTCTCGGCTGTATCCCAAGGCTATCTTGTGCTTTGTATTATCGAGCTTGGGCCATAGCCCTCCTCGGCTCTGGGCCTTTAGACTCCCCACGGGTAAATGGGTCTGGCCCGTAAATTTTTTGGGCCCCACAAGTTGTATGTAAAAATAAAAACTGAGACGTTGGATGAGTTATAAAATGGAATTGTAAAATAGATAAAGTAGGTTTTTAAGGTGTAAAATAGAGAATTTTTTGCATTCCTGGATGCTAGTGCTCTAAGCTAACAATTTTACATATATTATATACACGCAAGCAATAGGGGTATTTCGTTAAGTAATAGAAAGTTTACATTAAAATATCAGAATTCTAGCTTTAGCTAGGGAACTTAACATTAGCATTAGTATTTGGGATTGGGGGTGCCCTAAATTGCTATTTTACCAATATTCACACCTAAAATAAGCTTTACCCAAATTGCTAAAAAATTTTAGCTACTATGAACAATAAATTTTCTTATTATTTTATTAATAAATATCTCATCTTCTTCTTTCTTCAATTATGATCCTTGAAAACAAATAATAAAAAAAAAGAATGAAGAAATAGTAAATAAAGAGTAAGAAAGAATATTTAAATGAAATAGTAAAAGAATAGAGATTGAGATGTTGGGTGTACTATAAAGTGGGTTAATATGATAGGTAAAGTAATATTTTAAATGGTAAAATAAAAATTGCTATGCAAACCCGGATGTGAATGCTTATTAATTTGATTTGACCTCATTAGATTTAGTAGTATGTTCATTCTCATAATATCTCTAATGAGAAGAAAAAGAGTTTCGCATGATCTAATCGTGTGAAACTTATACATTTTTTCTTTACATATCTTAAATTAGAAAGCCCCTCACCCTTTTATAACTATAATTCGATCAAGAATGGCCTTTTGGTTCTAATACAACAATGCATGCATCGCGAATATTGATTATTTTCTTCTTTGTTCTCTTTCTTTCGTCAAAGACTACCAGCTAATCTTACTTCTTATTGGACAACTAACCAATTCTTCAAGTATTAGTGGCGGAGCCATATGCATGCTTGGGGGGGCCTTGGCCCCTCCAAAATTTTTAATTTTTTTTTTTTTACAATATGTGGATGCAAGGGGTCGTGCTTAGGAGTTGCCACCTAGTTTTTGCAATGGCCTAGGAACCATATATATAGCGTCCTTTCGAGGAATGATCTTTTGATCTTACTACCAGAGATATGGGTTCAGAGTTAAGTTATGGTCTTGGGAAGGTGTTAGGCACTCAAAACCGCCCAGCCCTAAGGTTGGCTTCCCATCATTGTATCTTATGTCTTAACCCTATTAAAGGCACATTCAACATTGTATCTAACTCACACACACACACACTAGCATACATCTAACAATCAACATGACATCAAACATCCCTAACCATTCATCTATCATGCTTGCAAACAAAGTCTACCATACATCTAACAAGGCATCCCCTATCGTACATCTAGCATGGCATCTCATCATATCACAAGCCCTACTCATCATACATCTAAACATGCTTCATCACAAATCATATTACATCATAGCATATCCCAACACACATCTCAACACATCATCCTAGCATTCATCTAGCATGACATCATATCATATTTAAGGCAGCAACATATGAATCATTAAATCAAGGCTGAAGCATAAGCATAAGAAAAGATCCAAGCAAACATGTGATTAAGCATAACTCATCCAAACAAGCATATGCACCTCTATCATCAAAGCATATCACAAATGCATGAACATTACAAATGCATGACTTACCTCTTACTTACCTTGCAGCAACTCAGCACCTATGGCATTATGCATGAGCATGTGACTGCATGATCATGGCATTGAAATAAGGAAAACACAAAATAAACCCTAATTTTACATGTGATAGCAAACAGGCAAACAAAAATGTGAAACATAGACATTAAAAGCATAAAAGCATGAGGAAAGAAGCTAAACAAAACAAACATGTGAAGACAGAAGCAAAGCAAATAAAATAAAATTAGGGTTTATGGGCAAGTTCATGTGCATGCATGAACAAGCCTGCGTACACACAATTAAGTCTGCATGTGCAGGCAAGATTATGCATGCGCAGATTTCTACCCAAAAACCCTTTAAAAAAAAGGCAGAACCTCAAAATGGGAATTCTAACAACCTAACATGCATTTAAAACATACAACTCCATAAACCTAATCTAGATAGACATATTAAAACATATTATAACAAACAAACAAAGCAAACAAAAAGATTTAAAGCATAAAAAGAAAAGAAAAGGGAAGAGAAAATTTTAGACTAATATCTCAAAGAAAAGCCCTTCAAGCTTGATTTTTGACTATTCCCTTCAATAAAATTTATTCACAAACCAATAAGAAACTGATTAGTAATATTAAACTCAAAGATCAAGGCTAGAAAAGGCCCTAATCAAAAGAAAATTGACTTGAGCATGTTTTGTGAAAAACTCCCTCTTTGATTCACTATTTCTAGTGAATTTTAGTTTTTCCGTGGGATTTCTGTGTCTTTTGAAAATATACTAAGTACGGCTACTTATAGTGTGAAAAAAGGGGTTTAGAACAAATCTCAAACGATGTGAGATTCATTCCAAACCTCAATATTAATGCAGAAAACCTGCCTTATATAGTTTCTAGAAATCGCTATGCATGCGCAAGATCGGACCTGCGTATGCATGCAGAAAGTTGTGTGCACAGGCTGGCTCTTATGTGTACATTGCGAGGGTTTTCTTTGACCTTATTTTTCAAAAATAGATTTATTTGCTCATTAAAAGTCATATTTTTCATTTTAAAACTTCTCAAGTCAATTTAACTTTTGATTGGGCCCTAAACCAACCTTAGGTCTTAAAATTCAACATCATTGAGGAACGGAGGCCCAAGTTGTAAGGGGTACAAAATGTGGTGTCTACACAATATGGGTATATTTTATAAATATTTAAAGGTTATATGAAAAAAAAAAAAAAAAAAAAAAAAGGAAGTGCATTGCGAGGTTTCTTTGACTTATTTTTCAAAATAGATTTATTTGCTCATTAATCATATTTTTATTTTAAAAACTTCTCAAGTCATTTAACTTTTGATTGGCCTAAACCCTTAGGTTAATAATTCAACATCATTGAGAAACGGAGGCAAGTTGTAAGGGGTACAAAATGCATTGTCTCACAATATAGTATCTTTATAAATATTTAAAGGAAAAAAAAAAAAAAAAAAAAAAAAAGAAAGAAAAAAAGAAGAAGGGCCTGCGTATTCATGTAGAAAGTTGTGTGCATAGACTGGCTTTTATGTGTGCATTGTGAGGGTTTTCTTTGACCTTATTTTTCAAAAATAAATTTATTTGCTCATTAAAAGTCATATTTTTCATTTTAAAACTTCTCAAGTCAATTTAACTTCTAATTAGGCCCTAAACCAACCTTAGGTCTTAAAATTCAACATCATTGAGGAACGGAGGCCTAAGTTATAAGGGGTACAAAATGTGGTATCTACACAATATAGGTATATTTTATAAATATTTAAAGGTTATATGAAAAAAAAAAAAAAAAAAAAAAAAAACGAGTTGCCCCCAACCCCCCCCCCCAAAAAAAGCATTGATCAACTAATTTAGTAATCTTTCCAAAAAAAAGAAAGTTTAGAGTTGATATACAATTGCAATAGAATGAAAAAATTATGTAGTAAGTTTTGTGAGTAAATAGTGGAACCCCTAATTTTTAGCTCAATTTCAAATCCAATTAATGTGTTCAAATTATTCAACATTGATAATATATGCAATTTGATTGAAATTTTCTATTCTTAAGATTTTATCAAGAAAAATAAAAAGCTCACATGAGACTTCAATTATAACATTATGATTTTGATTTGCCAAACATGGATGAAGGTTTGCAAACAATTTTTATATTAAAAAGGAAATTATGAATAATTTTGCTATAAGATTACTAATTGATGAAGTTTATTACGTGAGGTATTAATGTTGAGCATGACCTTGATGGAAGATACTATATTCATTTTTTTTTTTTTTTGGTTCTACATATTTGTGTTGTATACCCAATTATACAATGTTTGTATACTTATTAGAGTTTAAGAAGATTATAAATTTCTCTTATAATGAAGATCTTGAGTCTAGGTGTGTATATATACATATTAAAGTTGATAATTTTGTGTATATGTATATAACTTACTTTAGAATAAGAAAATTAAAATTTATATTTTCATACACACATATATTATGTGGATTTTTTAAAGATAGTGTCTATTTATGATTTGAATTTATCTTGACACTAGTTTAGCCCCCACTTAAAATTCCTGGCTTCGCTACTGTCAAATCTAGTGTAGGTGTTAGCCAAATTGGATCAAACTTTAGGTTATCTATTCGAGAGGGCAACACAAAAATAATACTTGATCATCCAAAATTTTCAAGACTCAAATGTGGGCAAAAATAAAATAGAGAAAGGATAACCAAATTGGTATTGCTCAAAAGATGGTAGTGGGGATGTGAAGCTGAGGACCAACGGAGCTCGTGACTTGGAGTGGTTAATAAAGATCCTCACTGCTCTGATAAGCCAGTGAATATTGACGCCTCCCACTCAGGAAGAGGGAGACCGTTTGCAGATACCAAATTTTATCTCTGGTCTACATCCCAGGGTCTTTACACACTTCACTTACACACCACAAAGGTGAAGCAAGTCCAACGAGACTCCAGTTCTCCAAAGCCCAATTCCCTCCAAGACCAACTTAATGCCCCCACATTGGGTTATAAGCCCATGTCACAGAGCTCGGCGAAAATTTTGTTTGCGTGAGAGTATATCAATAACTATTCTGGTTCTTATGTTGTCTGTGTGGGACTAGATTGAAGATTCTATCTGCAACATACGCCACAATACCCAGTGTTTGTTGTGAGAGGGGCGAGAAAGAGGGAGTGAATAAGAGAGAAAGTGATTGAAAAGAAATGGAGAAGTCAAAGAGTCACTAAAAGAGAGAGAAAAACGAGTGAATAAAAGCTATTAAAGCAAGTTTATTATAGCATAGTTGTAAAAAATTTTAAGTATACACACTCGGTTAAAGAAGGTTTTGATGTGTTGAATTTGTAAAATAGCAATTGGGGAGGTTAAAGAAGGTTTTGATCTTTTTTAAGATTGGACGACTCTGTCAACAAACCAAGCTTGAAAGCGGGTCGAGGCTCTAAACCCAAATATCCCTTTCCAAGCCCAGCTTAATGCCCCCACTTGGGTCACAAGCCCACGTCACGGAGCCCAGCGCTGGTTTCTCTTGCGTGAGAGCATATAATAAATAACTCTTATCGTTGTTATGCAAGCAGTGTGGGACTAGATTTTGTTGGGCAAAGTTAGACTACAAACATTTTTCAAGGCTTATTAAAACTCAACCTTCTTGATAATGGAAACCGTGATCATCATTAAAGAGTGAAGAAAAATCACCAAATATAAAACTAGGTCTTCACTTTTGTCATTCAAAATAGAGCACAACTATATATCATTAAGATACAATCATGGGTGCTCCCAAATTAACCATACACAAAGTAAGAAAAAAAAAGTGTTTAGTAAGCTAACCATTCTCCATTCTGCATGAAAGTAAGACAAAAAACCTGCAAATGTATAGCCCGTTTGGTCATCCATTTTAAACACTAGTGTTCCATGTTTAAACACTGAACACTGGTGACCCAAAAAAAAAAAAAAAAAAAACACGTTTGGTCATCCATTTGTGTTCAGGGTAGTTTGAAAAATATTGTTCAAAATCCGGTTTTCAAAATTATGGTTTTGAAATCACCTCCGGCCTGTTTTAAAAAAACCAAACAACGTTTCTCAATGGCAATTGGGTAATTCTTTTGAATATTGTATGGGCCCACCTGGTCAAACATATCTATGAATTGTCTCATCTCTTCCTGTCAAATAACAAACAAACACAGAGACCAAGGGGAATATAAGATGTATTCTCTATCCTAATTTAAAAAAATGTTTATTTCATACAGGTGCCAACTTTTTTTAAAATCGAACACACACATACAAAGCACATATTTATGTTTTTTAAACACTGAAACATGTTATTTAAACCATGATACCAAACACTTTTTTTTTTTTTTTTTATAAACACAAAAAACACGTATTTCAACAACACTTTTTAAACCACAATTTTCACATATTTTTAAACAACAAGTTTTGAAATCCATGACCAAACGGGCTCATAGTCATACACACACGAAATAGGAAATTCAAAGTTTGAAAATCTCTTTTTAAATATATGGAATATTATTAGTTTATATTGTACTATTAATGTAAGATTTACATTATAGACTAAAAAAATGTGTACAAAATTGTATACTTTTATGCAAATGTGTACTAATGTACTACACACTATATGGCGGTAATGGGAGTTGTCTATCTTGTTGGCTTAGCAGCAATAGTGCCGAGTCTACAGTATAAGTAATTAATGTGGTTGCGTAAGTAGAAAAAATGCCACAAATTATAATTTAATTAAGACCAAATATTAGCCAATAAATAAAATAATATTTTTTATCAATTGAAAAATAAGAAAAAAAGAGAGAGAAATACTACGTTCACAACATTTTTACAACAAATTCTAAGTCTCAAGTTGTTATAAGCTATCATTGATGGCAAAAAAATAATTTCAATGGTGGGTTCAAATTAGAACCAATAACAATTTAAATCCTAAGTTTTGTTGTGAAAAATATTGTAAATGTAGCATTTCTCCAAAAAAAAAGAAAAAAAAAACAAGAATATACACAAAAAAATCCACAAAATTTTTCACAATAGTTGAGTTGGCAAATTTTATTAGTTCTCACATAGGTCCATGACTAACATCACTCTTTTACTTACCACTATCAATCTACCATATTAACAAGTGTGAAAAGCTTTTAAATATTTTTTGTGTATATAGACTTTCTAAAAAAAAATTTCTACTTGATTCATGTTAATTAGTAATAATTTTGTATCTAAAACAAGATAATAGAGCTTAAGTAATATTTAATTTTTTTTAAGTCATATTTAAATAAATAAAATGTCTCAATTTCAGTTTTTGCCTTAGTACTTCAAATGCATCAAGCGGCCCGAAATAGCAAGTGATCTTGTTACAAATACCAAAGCTTCGTGAGAGCTATATTGGTCCATACCATACGCTAGTATATCCCCATTCCCACTACCAGCTTTTTCAATTTGCCAGAAGAGCAATTATATGTATAAGTTATAACCAAAAAAAAAAAAAAAACCAAATACCTAAAGCTCTCATACAAACTAATGGTCAACATTCAGATTGAAAGATGTGATTTCAGGTAGTTTTATGTGTGGTGAATTATATAAATGAAATAGTGATAATATTTTGATTCATGATTGAAAAATTTTGAAGCCTTTCTATTCTAATTATTGTGTTTTAGATAATTTAGTCTTTTCTGTACTTGGTGTACTGTAGTTTTGCTGTTTTTGGTGTTTGTTGTAGATTGCTAATAGGTTAATAGCTCTGCTATCTGTTGGAGTCAAGGGATCTCAAATGTGTAACTTCAATTGTGTTTGCAATTTGAGGAGATTGTACTGTAATTCATGGTAAATATTTAGATTTGAAAGATATGATTTTAGGTAGCTTCTGTTTAAATTATATAATTGAAACAGTGATAAATGTAACTAAATGCATATCAAGTATTTTGCTTCATGAATAAAATCTTTGAAGTCTTTCTATTCCAACCATTGTGTTTGAGATAATTTAGTCTTTTTACGCAGAGTGCTAATAATTCTAATCTCTGTTGGACTCAGAAGGCTGTAGGCTCTCAAATATGGTGTTAGACAAGCTTTGGGGAAGGCTCTAACAAGAGCAAGATCTCTTGGAATTTGGCAGTGGTTTTAGAAGACATTCAGTAAAGATGTAACTGCTAGAGTTTTGTCCCGTGTATATCGGTAATTAAGCTCAACCTCCAAATTCCCTTATATTCTCTCTTTTACATGCTTCCACTTTTAAAATAATTTTCTCTACAATATTTTTCTCTTTCATTTAAATTTCAATAATGCTATATAAACAAACTATTTTTCACAATAACTTATACAATTGTTGAGATGGTTGACTGTAAGCGATAAACACAACTGATACTCATGGACCTACATCTCATGGTCGATCAATTTAGCCATTGCAAAATATGTTTTTTTTTTAAAAGTTTCTATATATTCCAACCAAATTGGTATTGCTCTTGGTATTAGAACTAGGGGAAAGAAAATAACAATAACAAAATTTTGTTTAATTTCAACATTGCACAAGCATAATTGATCTTTGTTATTTGAACCAAAAAACAAAAAAGAAGGATCTCAAAAAAAAAAAAAAAAAAAAAAAAAAAAAAAAAAAAAAAAAACAAAACAAAACAAAACAAAACAAAAAAGAAAAAAAGAAGCAAAAGCTGGTAGTGAGGATGAGAAGCAAGGACCAATAGGGGCGGCTCGGTGACTCGTAGAGAGTAGGAACCTAATGAAGATGCAGCTGCTGCTCTAATAAGCCAACTATGTTCCCCGGCTTCCACTATGGACTAGGGAAGCAGACGACCGTTCAACCAAGCGCAGAGCCAAGGATGAAACCGAATCTCTGACCAGATCGAACTAAACTAATAATCGTTCACCCACTCTTTAATTCTATGAGCCCACAACAACTCACAATGGTTCCAAAGCCCAAATCCCTTCAAATACAACCAACTTAATGCCCCCACATTAGGTGACAGGCCCACATAATCGAGCTCGGCATTCGTTTAACTTGCTTGAGACCTTATCAATAACCCATCTGCTTTGTGCTTAACCGGTGTGGGACAAAAATTTGTTCTACAAATTAGTTTCTAGGCTTACACAATAGAGAATGATTGACTATATATTATGGAGATATAATAATGGGTTTGACCAAAGACCAATTAACCATACACAAAGTAACCAAAAACGAAAATCATTATAAGCTAACAATTCTACTTATAATATATATTCTCACATGTGCATGCAATTAATAGGAGTGTTTTATTAAATAACTAAATGTTTACATTAAAAATATCAGGATTCTAGCATCAGCTTCAGTCAGAGAACTTAACTTGCATTATTCAAGTAAAGTGTAAATGTTTTCCAAATTGGATCAAAGTCCAGATTAGCTATTCAAGACTCAAGAGGGCAATGGGTTAATGCTTCCATCTTTGAGTGAAAAGACGAGGTAAAGAACAGCCACAACCCAAAAATAACACTTGATCATCCAAACTTTTCAAGACTCAAAAGTGTGTTTTTTGATGCACTTAGGAAGGAGACCAAGAATTTTGAGTAGTTAATATCCAATATAATTTAAGATTTTTTTTTTGGGGGGGGGGGGGGGGGGTGGGGGTCAAAATACATCAAGAGTTGTAGTTTTTGTTGGGCAAAGAGATGCAAAATGGGGTTAGCCCGTGGCCCATACTATGTGTAAAGCTGCCATCCATGCTTTGGCCCCTTTCTATTGTAACACAATTAACCTCCTAACTCCGGATTCTCAAAAAAAAAAAAAAACCCTCCTAACTCCTGCTTTGGAAAGCTTGGAAGCATGATGCTCTTCTGAGTAACGCTACTTGAATTTTCTCACCTTGATTATCATAGATCATAGCACACACATAATTGGTAGCTCTTTAGTATTTGAACATAACTAAAATAGGAGTGTGGTGGGCCTTTTTGTGGTTAAAGTGAGCTGGGCTGCCTCCTGCTGTATTGGGCCCGAGTATTCTGAGTAAGGGAGTTGAGACCGGTCCAACTGCAACTCAATTTGGTCTGGCTTATGCGCAAACTATGTCTCATCTGCCAAGGGCACGCTTACGGCAGGAAGAACGTGGTGCCTATCCTCTGTTTCTGCCACAGAAGATTCTACCGCGGACTGAATTTTCTCCAATTTCTGTCACAACACTGTCTTTTTTCCATTTTCTTCCACAGAAGGAACTTTTCTCCAGTTTCTGCCGCAGGACTGACTTTTTTGCTATGTAGCAAAACTTTCTACTGTGCGATAAAGCTTCCTGCTATACAGTAAAGCTTTCTGTTGTGCATTGAAGTTGTTTGCTGTGCATTAAAGCCTTCTGCCATGCAGTAAAGTTTTCTGCCGTAGAGCCTTCTGTTGTGCAATCAAGCTGTCTACTGTGCATTAAAGTTGTCTGCGGTACTTTAAAGCTGTCTGTCGTGCTTTAAAGCTATCTGCCGTGCAGTAAAGCCTTTTGCAATGTGAATGACTACTCTCCGTTTTTTACTGCAGAAATACTTTTCTACTTCCTGCACATAAACAAATCTAAAGCCCAAAGAAAATACACATCAAACAAATGTTAGTTTAAATGGGTTAGCATATTCTCAAGTATTTACATACATATATGAGTGCATATACTTATACGTATTCACATATACATATATAAAATATATTTTGCAGAACATGAGAAACAAGATATATGTATATATATACTTATGGTAGGATAATGATTAGTTTGTGTCAACAGTGAAACACATAATAACAAATAAAGAAGAAAGCTTCTGCAGGAAAGGTATAGCAGTATAATAGCTAACACGGTAAATATAATGAAAAGGTGCTACAGCAGAATAACTAGTAAAAAAGTAAAGATACCACAGCAGGACAACTGATGCAGCAGATGTGATAAAAACGTGTTACGGCAGGATGACTAAATACAGCAGATATAATTTATAATGAGAGAAATAAAATATATTTGCAATCAAAATCAAGTATTGAATCTTCCCATAGGATAAGTGAACCAAGAAAGAACCCACCCAACTTGAACAACCTTGTCATAGGCTCCTGCCATAAAAGTTGTGCATTTTGGAGAATAGGCCTAAATGGCTACTAGCTATTACTTTTGGAGACTTCAAAGAGTGGGTTTGCTAAGAGGGAGAGAAAAGATGGTCTATTGATGCATGCCCCTATTCCTGCCGTATTTTCTCTCTTTGTTTTACCACTTTCTTTCTTTCTCTACGTTCTTTCTTTACTCTTAGTTTCTTACTACTCTCATGCCGTGTGTTGTTCCCCATTTTTGGTCTTTCTTTTTCCTGGATACCTCTCTCTGGGTGCTTACTACCCTCTTACCATGGGTTTTCCTCCCTTAAGTGCTTCCCTCCATTGGGTCTCTCTCTTTCGGTGTTTTTCTCTCTTCCCCTGTTTTCCCTTTTCTTCCTCTGTTTTTCCTCTTCCCTTCGGTCCCTTTTTTTTTGCTGTGGTTACCTTCCTTTTATAGCAAACAAATTCAATGGGATTTCTCCCTTTTACCCCTAGGGCTTCACCAACTGTTTTTGGTTTGTTGTGGGCATCCTTTCAAGATTACCCACTCACCCATTGGTTGCCCCTGCCATTGCTTAGTACATGTCTGCTGCAACGCTACTCATTTCACAACAAAATTCCCTTTTGTTTGTTCCTGCTGTATACCTCTACCTCACTACCTAGCTCTATGGCATGCATCATATGGTCCCAACCATTTATTACTTCTTTTAGGTAAGATACCATCCCAGCAAGATATCTTTCCCAAAAGAAGTTATGGCAGGAAACCAAATATAGACCCCCTTTTCCCCCCACCACCAAACCACGCCCTCTGAATCCCTTTGACCGTGGGCCCACCTCCCTTGTATTGGCTAGGTATAGGTTGGTGGTGCCTTGGCCCTTCTGTGCTTGCTCTGCTGCGTGTTTTATCTTATTTCTTCACGCATTTCCTGCTACGTTTGTCATTTTCCTTTGGTTTGGCTTTTCTTTCCTTCACGTGATTCCTGCTGTTGACACTTCCTGTCGTTCCTTGTTTCTTTTCATCGTGCGTCTTCATATCAGTTTTCACGCTAATCCTTTTATACAAAAGAATTTGGGCCTTTGTAGGCTAGATAATGTCGACTGGATCAAAAGGGTCTTAGGCCCAATTTGTCTTTATCTACCAAAGCCATTCTGCTACGGAACTGTATTATGTGGTAGATCTATATTCTGCGGCAGATTTGTATTCTGCAGTAGATTTGTGTTTTGCTGTAGATTGCTTTCACTTGCACTTTTTTTTTGGACCTTTCTTGCTCTTCGGTCTTCTTGGTAGGTCTTTGGGCTTTGCTTTTCATTGGGTTTTCTTCCTCATGGGCTTTTGGATATGGATTTGCAAAATTGGGCATCAACATTTAGCCCCTTGAGTAGATGGATTGCTCTTGCAATTCGTATGCGAAAACTCATGCAGTTTTCTTTCGTGGGTTGTTTCACAACTCACATGCGAATGCCTCTCTTTAGCTCGATTGTTTCTGCTGATTGCCTGCATGTTATTATTTGACTTGTGCCTGCTGGGCCTCTTTGGGCCTGCTGCATGCTTTCCAAATTCTAGTAGCCCAGTACTATCATTAGGCTTGTACTCATGCTGTTTTAGGCTTTCTTGGCCCAATTCATCGCTTTTGGGCTCCTTTGTCCCATTCGGGCTCCTTTGTCCCATTTTATTCTTTTGGGCATCCTCGGCCCATTTCATCACTTTCGGGCTCCTTTGTCCCATTTGGGCTCCTTTGTCCCATTTGATTCTTTTGGGCATCCTCGACCCGTTTCATCGCTTTTGGGCTCCTTTGTCCCATTTGGGCTCCTTTGTCCCATTTGTTTTCCCTTCGCATTACCATGGGCTTTTACTAACTTCATTGGGGTTCTCCGGCCAAATTACCTTATTCTCATCCTTGGGGCTCATGGGCTTGCCATCAACCCCTTACTTTCTTTGTTTTCATTACTTTGGGTCTGCCGCGGCCCATTCTCACTTTTTCACATCATATACTGCCCATGGTTTGCTTTTTCTCTCTTTCCGGGCTCCCTAAGGCCCATTTACCTCTTCAAGACCCATTTGTTTATCTCATGGGCCTGTGATCCATTATTTCTGTCATTCGGGCTTAATGGTTTTTTCTCAATTTACTAACTCTTTTCTTCCCATATTGTTGGGCTTCTTCTTGCTGTTGGGCCCCCTTGCCAAAGTTCAAAGGGATTGTCAATGATGATGATGTGTGCATCCTTCTCTTCTTGGAAATTTCTTGTGATCTTGGACTTCTGCAATGGTACTCATTTCTTTATGTCTGCGGCAATTTGTATACTTATGTCTTCACGTTTCTGCAGTAGCACGTACTCATTTCTTCGCTTTTGGGGGACAAATACTCATTTTTCTACTTCCGCAGAATATGTAGACACTTTCTGTTGCAATACATGCACTTATTTCTCTTCGTTAATACATCTCTTACTCTGCTTCTGCTAGAGCAGCATCTATACTGTAGGAAGTGAAGGTTGTGGCAGATTCTGCGGTAAAAGAATTAGGCTTGATTGCTTTAGCTAACTTACTTCCCCTATGTATTCCTCTAAGTGTGTAGATCAAAGGGTGGCTTCGCTCCCTTTTCTTGTGCCTTCTTCTTCTCTTTGCATTCAGATATCTTCATTTCTTTTGCTCAAAACAAAGCATAGAGCTAACATTGCAAGCCCTCATCATAGTAGAGTACTCTTTCATTTGTTGATAATACTTTCTGTCGTGTTGAAGAACACACGTATTCTTTGCCAGGATGAAGTTTCTGTGGAGAAGGATGTTGGGCCTTGTAGAAAGGCAAGTTTCTTTCAGTGATGATGTATTTATGTAAGGCCTCCTTATTTAGAGCTACTACTAACATGGGCAAATGTATTGTTGTAATAGTAGAGGACCTTTTAACCCCCAAGATCATCAATACTCTTGTACCTTTGCTGTTTGCATTGCAGGCTGTTTCTAATTCTGCCATAAATTCTGGTTCTGCTACAAAATTGGTCTTTCCGCAGAAGTGACTGAGTCTGCCACTCATTTTAAGGCGCCTACCAGTGGTGCCACTATAGATATTTTTCCAAGGGGAAATAAGGATGTTTTCATGAGAAATCTTCACTTTCTAAACACTTTCTTTGTCATTCTGCCATAGCAACTATTGATTCCTTCGTGTTTGCTTTTTTTCTTCTTCAACGTATTCTTCTTGTCATTCTGCCACAGTCGCTGTTGGTGAGGATATCACTACCTCTTTGATGAAAAGGCATAGATGTTATGAACTAAATCTCTTACTTTGTTGTAGTCTTCTGCAGATCTTATTTCTCCCAATTCTTCTTTCTCATGTTGCTAAGCTTAGCAGTGTCTTTCCAATTCTTGTGGAAGGCGGTCTGCCACTGAATGTGTTGCTATAAAGATGTTTGGATTTCATCATTGATTTCCACCTTTTGTTTCTGCTGTGAGTTCCTTTGTCGAGCTTTTCTGCGGAGCACTCTTGAAGCCTTAAAGTCTCACGAAAAGCATCTATTTTCTGCTGTAGTGCTTGTTGGTTCACCTATACATATGTTTTCTGTCAGAGTGCTTGTAGGCCTTCTCTTCTTGCTTCCCTTCTTTACTTCTTTGATATTTGCCACAACAAGGGTGGTAGAATTTCTTCTCATGGATTCATTGCTACATAGACTTTATATCGTGTGAGAACTTATTCTCCAATTGCTAGTTGATTCTGCAGAAGCTAGATGATGTTGCTGCTTTATCACTGACTAGAATGTTACTTAACCATGGCAGGTTGCAACAAATTGCATGGGTGTTGCACTATGCCATATCATGAAGTTTGAAGTTGCTGCAGACCAAGTGGCAGATGGATGTATTCTTGCTGAAGTGTCACAATTAATACTTATTTCATGGTGGGTAATGTTGCTGCTGCATATTGACACTCTAAGCGCTTTGCGGCAAGCTTTCTAAATTTGCTGCAGAATGGGCCTTAGCCCCTCAGTATATGAGATAATTGGATAAGTCCTTAGCTTTTTGAAGAAGGCTTTTTGTATTTTCTGTGGAATAAGACAGCCCCCGGTATGTGAGAATGAGTCCTTAGCTTTCTGCAGAAGGCTTTTTGTATTTGCTGCAGAATAATACAGCCCTTAGTGTATGAAAATAAGTCCTTAGCTTTCTGCGGAAGCCTTCCCAGATTTGCCGCAAAATGAGACTTAGCCCCCCAACATGTGAGACAATTGGATGGGTTTGATGTCGCTTTCTCTTGGTGTTGATGCTTCATCATGCGGTTCATGCATTTTCTTTGGTTTCGTTCCACCGCAGGCACAATTGCTTCCCAAGTACCTTCTGCTACATATGATTGTGGCTATAACTTTTCTGCAGATTCTTTCCAAAGACTTGCGATCATGGCTCCTTTGCGGGTTTGATTAAGTGTAGCCCTCACTATGGGCTTTTGCCAAGAGCTCACAACCATGGTTCCTTTGCCAGCTTCTAGCCAAGATTCCATGACCGCTTTTGCTACTAAGACCCATATTCCTTGGGTTTCTTCTTCGCTTGCTTTGAGTATGGGCATATTTAGAAGGAGCTTGCTTCTTGCTTCATGGTTGGCTAGTAATAGCCAAAAGTTAGCGGCTTCTAATATAGAATTTTCTCATGACGTACCCACATCTTCCTTGGACATCATGCTTCTTTATTCTTGTGGCAGAATGCCCTTGTAGCAGAACACCTTCAATAAAAACCATGTAATAGTTTTCTGTAGCAAGAAGATAAGCAACTCTATTATCGGCAGAATGTGTGTCAGCAATTGTTTTTGCTATTTCCCTCTTGTACACAAGCTAAAAGAAGGAGCTTTGAGTTTGCCACTGTTGCAAAGTTCTTCTAGGATGAGACATGGGTATCGATGAGCTTCATAACTTGAAAAGTGATGGTGGAGTTGCGCAGTACAAGTGATCTGATACATTCTTTTTTAGAAATATCATAAAGATCATGATCATTAATGCCACTTTTAGCATAAATCCTCTGAGGTGCTTCAAAGAAAACTTCTCAACTCTTCAAGGTTGTTGAATTGGTTTGCTAGACCCAATAATGAACAAAGAGCAGTTTGCAAGCAGCTTGTAGATTTGGGCTTCTTTATGGAGAGTACATAATAATTGAATGATTGGCTTCATTCCAAGGTCTGGATTTAATTTGGACACTAGCAACTTGAAAAGGACTCCGTTATGCAAAAAGTAACATGTTGCCAGCCTCCTAAGCTTGTATCTTTCACTGTGCTTTTGTGACAGAATACCTTCTGTCAAGTACTACATGAATGGGCTTCTCCACTCCTCCCTAGTGAACACAGCGCAACTTTCCTCTCTATCTGCCGCAAGCTGACAAGTCCCACATTGTCTGCTTTTGTGGCAGGATGCCTTCTGTCAAATATTTTATGAATGGGCTTCTCTAGTCCTCGCTGATGAACACAGCGTAACTTTCCTCTCTGTCTGCCGCAAACTGGCAAGTCCCACACCGGGTTTGAACTCGGTCTGCGTCTTTACCCATGCTTGGCCAATAGAAGTCTGCCCTTTGAAGTCTGCGGTAAAGGCTGACCTCTCTGCAGGATCCGTAAGTCAAGATCCCACCTGGCATCCTGCGGTGCAATTCTCCTCTTACCAAGGTGTAATCTTTTAACACCTTTAGTTCTGCAGCACCTTCTCCTTTCATCAAGCCTTCCCTTATAGGGATTCGCCAATCCCCTTCACACTATTCCTTTTGAAACCTTTCTTTCAACATCTTAATAATAGATTCTTTCCTCTTGCTGACTTCTATCCTGGTGCTATCCCCTTCGAAAATTATTTGTGAGCCTCATGCGGCCAACGCATCCGCAAACCGGTTTTCATTCCTTGGAGTATGTTCTATTTCAAAGGTTGAAAACTTTTCCTCCATCTTTTGGGTCATTGCTCTGTATAGGGCTAGGATGGGTTCCTTTAGGGAGGAGCTCCCCTTGGTTTGGTAGACCACCAAGTTTGAATCACTCATCGCCTTTAAGTGATTGATCCCCATTTCAAGGGCCGTGGCTAGTCTAGTTAGATAGGCCTCATATTCTGCCGTATTGTTAGAACAGGGAAATTCTAACTTGAATGAGACCACCACAACCTTGTCTTCTTCATGATACAAAACTACTCCCACTACTCCTGATTGAGTGGTAGAAGACCCATCAAATTTCATTACCCATTGCTCTCTGACTTCTCCTGCCATAGCCACCTCTCTTGGGTCCTCATCATCCAACGAGAATTCTTCTTCTCCTGAGAATTGTGCCAGCAAGTCTGTTATAGCTTGGCTCTTTACTGCTTTGGGCGTTCCCGCTTTCAAGTTGTATTGTGACAATTGTAGCAACCATTGGGATATTCTGCCGAAAAGGATTGGCTACCGCAACAAGGCTTTGATTACGTGAGACTTAGTCATCAACCACACTTCATAGGCCAGGAAATAATGGCGTAGTCTCTGTGAGGCATATACTATGGCCAGGCATGCCCTTTCTGCCCTTGGGTAATGAGTCTCTGCATCCTTCGGGGCGCGGTTGACGTAGTAAATTGGTTGCTCAATGCCACCTTTATCTTCTTGGGCGATCAACGCACCTATGGCATACGAGTTGGTGGCTAGGTAGAGCAACAATGGCTTCTTACGGATTGGGGCTTGCACAGTAGGGAGGTTCATCATAATCTGTTATAGCCTTTTGAAGGCCGTCTACTATGCTTCTCTCCACTCACAGCTTTGCCCCTTCTTGAGTAATTTACTGAAAGTAGAAGTAATTGATGCCAATCCAGGGATGAATCTTCAGATAATGAGACCTTCCCCAAGAAACTCTTCAACTCCTTTACTGTGGCTGGAGATTTTATGGTTGCTATGGCTATAGCTTTGGCTAGGTCCACATCTATTCCTCTGTTGTGAAGCAAGAAACTCAAGAATTTCCCAAAGGACACCCCGAGTGCACACTCTAGAGGGTTCATTCTTAGTTTGAAAGTTCTACATCTCTTCGAATAGCTTTCTTAACACGTGGGAGTGTTCTACTCTCCTCTTTGATTTCACCACTATATCATCCACATAATCCTCCAGTTCCTATAGGTGTCTTGACAGCAGTTTTCTCCGTATCCTTTGGCGCCATTCTGATCTGATTGTATTCACTGAATCTGTCCATGAATGAAAACATGGCGCTGCCTGCCGCAGAATCTATCAGTAAATCCATGTTTGGCAGTGGGAATTCGTCTTTCCGGCAGGCCCTGTTGAGATTTCTGAAATCTACAGAACACCTTATCTACCCGTTCTTCTTCTTTACTAGCACTATGTTGGACAACCAGCGCGGGTGCTAAATAGGCTTAATGAATCTTGTGGCTAGCAATTTTTGGACCTTCATAACCATTTTCCCTTCTATCTTAGTGTGGAATATCCTGGCATGCTGAAATTTTCTGCTATAAAATATTCTACGGACAAACATTCTGCACTTCTAAAATTCAGCAGATTTTGCGGTGAACAATCTGCCAAAGGATCTGTACTTTGGCTTCTGAAACTTTCTGCTACGAAATATTCTGCAAATAAGCATTTTGCATTGAAATTCAGCAGATTCTGCTGTGAACAATCTACCGAAGGATCTGCACTTTTTTTTCTGAAACTTTCTGCTACAAAATTTCTACCGACAAACATTCTACACTTCTGAAATTCAGCAGATTCTGCTGTGAATAGTTTGTCAAAGGATCTGTACTTTCTGCTACAAAATTTCTGCGGACAAACATTTTGCACTTCTGGAAAAGTTTGCTGAAGGATACTTCACGGAGGAAATATTCTACACTTTTGAAATTCAGCAGATTCTGCTGTGAATAGTCTGCCGAAGGATCTATACTTTCTACTACGAAATTTCTGTGGAGGGACATTTTGCACTTTTGGAAAAATCTGCTGGAAGATACTTCACAGAGGAAATAATTATTCGCAGCAGTATAGTAATGATGAAAGCTTTCCTTTGCCTGCTATAGCTTCATTTTTTTTTTGTTTCTAACTTTTGGTTCTTGAGGGGAAGTAGAGCTAGAATCACTAGCATGAAAGAAAAATGATTGAAACCTGTGAGGGAATGAAGGGATTTTTCTCCCCTAAGTGATGGACCCGAAGGTGGAGATGGAGAGAGTTTAGAAAGCTTCTAATGTTTCCTTCAAAGAAATGAGAGCAAAAAGTGGTGGAAGTTTTGGTTTTGCATGTTTGAATAAGTGGGTTTGCCATATGTCTTACATGCACGACAAGGAGAACAAGTGGCATTTAAAGGATAGGCCCAAGTATTGCAAAGGCCATCTATTGTAGAGTTCTCAGGATATTTTTTTGTTGTAGAACATTCTGCTGCAATATTCTACCATAGCATTTTGCTCATGATACTGCTTTGTTTTAACATTGCTGTATTCTGCTACAGATTTCTGCTACGGTACTGTCCTGTCGTAACGCTGCTACATTCTGCCACAGAATTCTGCTACGATACTGTCTTGCTGTAATGTTGCTGTATTCTGCCACAGAATTCTGCTACGACACTGTCCTGCTGTAACGTTGCTGCAATATTCTGCCACAGAATTCTGAGTAAAGGACTGCTATGACATTTTGGATACTTTCCTTAGAATATAGCTTGGAAGGTTTAAGAACACTTGCATATCTTGCTTTGGTAAGGACTTGGAAACATGTTTGCGAGGGAGAAATATCTCATTCTCCCCATCTTGATCCCAACTCCGCAGTGGAGTCGCCAATTTAATGTGGTGGGCCTTTTTGTGGTTAAAGTGGGCTGGGCTGCCTCCTGCGGTATTGGGCCCGAGTATTCTGAGTAAAGAAGTTGAGACCGGTCCAACTGCAACTCAATTTGGTCCGGCTTGTGCCCAAACTATGTCTCGTCTGCCAGGGGCACGCTTACGGCAGTCAAAACGTGGTGCCTATCCTCTGTTTCTGCCACAGAAGGAACTTTTCTCTAGTTTCTACCGCGGACTGAATTTTCTCCAATTTCTGCCACAAGACTGTCTTTTTTCCAGTTTCTGCCGTAGAAGGAACTTTTCCCCAGTTTCTGCCACAGGACTGACTTTTCTCCAGTTTCTACCGCAGAAGGAACTTTTCTCCAGTCTCTGCCGCAGGACTAACTTTTTTGCTATGTAGCAAAACTTTCTACTGTGCGATAAAGCTTCTTGTTGTACAGTAAAGTTTTCTGCTGTGCATTGAAGTTGTTTGCTGTGCATTAAAGCCTTCTGCCATGCATTAAAGTTTTCTGCCGTAGAGCCTTTTGCTGTGCAATCAAGCTGTCTGCTATGCATTAAAGCTATCTGCGGTGCTTTAAAGCTGTCTACCGTGCTTTAAAGCTGTCTGCCGTGCAGTAAAGCCTTTTGTAATGTGAATGACTACTCTCCGTTTTTTATTGCAGAAATACTTTTCTACTTCCTGCACATAAACAAATCTAAAGTCCAAAGAAAATACACAACAAACAAATGTTAGTTTAAATGGGTTAGCATATTCTCAAGTATTTACATACATATATGAGTGTATATAGTTATACATATTCACATATACATATATAAAATATATTTTGCAGAACATGAGAAACAAGATATATGTATATATATACTTATGGTAGGATAATGATTAGTTTGTGTCAACAGTGAAACACATAATAACAAATAAAGAAGAAAGCTTCTGCAGGAAAGGTTTAGCAGTATAATAGTTAACACGGTAAATATAATGAAAAGGTGCTACAGCAGAATAACTAGTACAAAAAGTAAAGATACCACAGCAGGACAACTGATGCAACAGACGTGATAAAAATGTGTTACGGCAGGATGACTAAATATAGCAGATATAATTTATAATGAGAGAAATAAAATATATTTGCAATCAAAATCAAGTATTGAATCTTCCCATAGGATAAGTGAACCAAGAAAGAACCCAAACCCCAACTTAAACAACCTTGTCATAGGCTCCTGCCATAAAAGTTGTGCATTTTGGAGAATAGGCTTAAATGGCTACTAGCTATTACTTTTGGAGACTTCAAAGAGTGGGTTTGCTAAGCGGGAGAGAAAAGATGGTCTATTGATGCATGCCCCTACCCCTGCCGTATTTTCTCTCTTTTTTTTACCACTTTCTTTCTTTCTCTACGTTCTTTCTTTACTCTTAGTTTCTTACTACTCTCCTGCCGTGTATTGTTCCCCATTTTTGGTCTTTCCTTTTCCTGGATACCTCTCTCTGGGTGATTACTACCCTCTTACCATGGGTTTTCCTCCCTTAAGTGCTTCCCTCCATTGGGTCTCTCTCTTTCGGTGTTTTTCTCTCTTCCCCTGTTTTCCCTTTTCTTCCTCTGTTTTTCCTCTTCCCTTCGGTCCCTTTTTTCTATTGTGGTTACCTTCCTTTTATAGCAAACTAATTCAATGGGATTTCTCCCTTTTACCCCTAGGGTTTCACCAACTGTTTTTGGTTTGTTGTGGGCATCCTTTCAAGATTACCCACTCACCCATTGGTTGCCCCTGCCATTGCTCAGTACATGTCTGCTGCAACGCTACTCATTTCACAACAAAATTCCCTTTTGTTTGTTCCTGCTGTATACCTCTACCTCACTACCTAGCTCTATGGCATGCATCATATGGTCCCAACTATTTATTACTTCTTTTAGGTAAGATACCATCCCAGCAAGATATCTTTCCCAAAAGAAGTTACGGCAGGAAACCAAATATAGACCCCCTTTTCCCCCCACCACCAAACCACGCCCTTTGAATCCCTTTGACCGTGGGCCCACCTCCCTTGTATTGGCTGGGTACAGGTTGGTGGTGCCCTGACCCTTCTGTGCTTGCTCTGCTATCTTCTGTGTTTGCCTCCCACGCCGTTACTGCTATAGGAGATTAGTTTTGTTTTGATCTGCTGCGTGTTTTGTCTTATTTCTTCACGCGTTTCCTGCTACGTTTGTCATTTTCCTTTGGTTTGGCTTTTCTTTCCTTCACGTGATTCCTGCTGCTGACACTTCCTGCCGTTCCTTGTTTCTTTTCATCGTGCTTCTTCATATCAGTTTTCACGCTAATCCTTTTATACAAAAGAATTTGGGCCTTTGTAGGCTAGATAATGTCGACTAGATCAAAAGGGTCTTGGGCCCAATTTGTCTTTGTCTACCGAAGCCATTCTGCTAGGGAACTGTATTATGCGACAGATCTGTATTCTGCGGTAGATTTGTATTCTACGGTAGATTTGTGTTTTGCTGTAGATTGCTTTCACTTGCACTTATTTTTTTGGACCTTTCTTGCTCTTCGGTCTTCTTGGTGGGTCTTTGGGCTTTGCTTTTCATTGGGTTTTCTTCCTCATGGGCTTTTGGATATGGATTTGCAAAATTGGGCATCAATAAGGAGAAAGAATAACCAAATTGGTATTGCTCTTTTGGCACTCGAAAAAACCTAAAGTTTCCTCAAATCTAACTTATTGCATTTTGCACAATACACATATTGTCTTTGACAAAAGCATTTATGGATGACAAAATGTTATTAAGTATCCAAGTTTATTTTATAGTGGCATTAATCAACTTCAACAAATTAACTAGTTATGAGTTTAGATTTATTTTCAGGTTAATTACTGATAAGGGTATTTTTGACAAAGATTTAATACCACTAGATGTGTCACGCATGGAAGCCGACGGTGCCTACGAACCCGTCCGCTCTAGGGAAATAAACGGAAGACCCAAAGTAACAACAGCACAAGCGACGACTCTACCATGATGCCCGACGAGCACCTCTATAAGTCAACGGGGAACCTCCAGACGATGCAAAGGGTCGGCGAGGTGAAGAGGCCAACAAGTCCAGCGTGGCTTGGCTTGGTCCCCACGGATACCTATACATGGAAACATCTTGAATGACACACAAGATAATACCCATTACCCACCTATATCTCTCTCATATGGAAAGGCGCCCTAAAATCTTGGAAACCCTAAGCGCCAAACCCTCCCAGCAAGGAAAGATCACAACCTCGAAGGGATCTCGATTCACCATTCACTACTATATAAGCACCTGACCACCTCTTTTCCTAGGTACGCAGAAAATCCCTACCTCTCTCATTATAGAGTTCTTAGAGATTTCTCATTTCGCTAACTTGACCTTTGGAAGATTCTTGGCCAATACCACACCAGTGCCTTCTATTTGGTCCTTGTGTTTTTACTCCACAGGTATTCATTAACATGACTTGGAGCCTACAACTCACTGACGATTTCAACACATCATCAATTACCAAAGAGTAGCAGACACCATATGAAAAACAATAAACAACCAAACAAAGAACATAACATATGGTGACATAGAGAAAACCAATAGAAAAAATTATTCCAAAGGAAAAACCACTATGAGGGTTTATCCACCAGCGTGCCCAAGGAAACAAAATCTACTGGGTGAATTCCAAGTTTATACAATAAACTTAATGTTATATCTACTGCTACCTCATGGACTATTTATGGATGTGACCACACTCAGCTCTAAACCCATTGACTCTTCGAGTATAGATATTTTCATACGAACTCCCTCTTGTGATTTCAATAACCTCTTGAAAATTTGATTTTTGTAACAAAACTTGGGATGACTTTATGAACTAATGAAAAACATTATAAAAGTGGGAAAACCCTAGAACTTGTTGTGATTAAATTAGGATGTGAAAGAGAGAAAATCCCTCAAATTTAGGATGTAAATCTCTTTTTATTTCCCCCGAAATTTTGTCTACTGTCATCTTCTAGCCCACGTTTGACCTCCAAAACAAATTTTATTTTCCTAAATTTGTTGTAAACTACAAAGTTTTAGATCTTCGAGTCTTCTTTTTGTGGGGGCAAAAATCAGGCCAATTGGACATTTGGAAAAAAGTTGTGGCAAAAATATGAAGACACAAGATGTTTCCATATTAGGATTTTCCAATTTTGGCTTGAACAAATTTCTTTCTTCCCTTATTTATTCTCACATGTTTTTGACTTGTTTAATGCTTCCAAAACCATTCTCCAATTGATCTTGACCCTTGGATTTTCTTGGCTGCATGTCTGCATGATTAGCTTATCAGTTTTAATCTCCTATAAGAGAAAAATACACGTAATGAGTATATTTCAGCTAAATCTTTCAAACTCATATATTTACGTGTAATTAAACATAAAATAGATGTGATATTCCTACAAAAACTAAGATAATAGTGTAATTTAAAGCAATTATCACTTCAACCTTGATCTATACTATGGCTACAACAACACTATAACTGTATTGGTTTTTCTCTATTTGCTTTTGAAACCATGGGTGGAGGCTAGGATTTTCTCTTTGAATAAATCAAGTTATTTAGCGTCTACAACATCTCTACAAGTCTTGTTTAAATGGCCTTTATAGAGGTTCTCTAATTAAGGTTACAAAAACCTACTTTTATAGCAAACTTAATAAAAATCGCATTAGATGAACAAATAAGGGTCCGTTTGGATACAATTTATTTTGCTGAAAACTGAAAACATTGTAACAAAATAATTTTTAAATATGTGAATAGTACCGTGAGACTCATTTTTAAAATTTTTTTTTGAATAAAGTAGTTGTGGGTCTCGTAAACAGTACATGAACAGTGCACTTTGTCTCCTAAAAATTGAAATGTGTGCATTAAAAAAAAAAAAAAAAAAGGAAAACGCAAAACACAAAACGACAGACGCAGGAAAATAATTCCTATACAAACATATACTAAATATGCAATTCTTGATCGATGGAAGATGTACCAATATTCTAGAAACATTCTTTTCTTCAATAGATCTTAGGTCTTCATCTTGAACTCACAAATACACATCAAAGACTCAACAAGACTCAATATTTTTCCCATGGGTTGCCAGCATTGAAATTATTGGAACTTAAAAATTAAGATATATATATATATATATATTTATAGGCTTTCACTGTAATTAATAATAGACTTTCACATGTTAAGCACGTGTGACTATCTATATATCTCTAAGTGTGACTATTTTTTAATAACATCCCATATGTTTCACTATTTAAATTAGAACTATGTGACTTAGAATTGCTTTAATCACACAACTTTAGACCATTGCTTTTGGAATATTATCATTGGAATTCACTGCTTATAAAACAACAAGTATGCGAAAGAAATTGGAGCAAAGGAAGATTATATAGAAGGAGACTTGCAATTGGTGTTCTCAACACTACAATCACTGACAAATCTTATGAAAGTTTTAGACACGTAATTCAACACTCCAATGAGATGGCCAAGAGTCTTGTGCTCTACTAGCATTTAGTATTTCAATAAAAATATCTAATGTTCAAATCTTCTCACTCCAACTATCGAATTACCAAAAAAAAAAAAAAAAATACTGAAATGGGTTTGCAATGCGTTCCCAAGAGGCATAAGCTCATACCCTTTCCTTGAATGCCAGGACAAAATGGGCTCCTGCCCTTTTCGGGCAAATTAATTATCCTTTTGCCCTTTTTCCCAAACTAAATAGGGAAATGCCCCTCTTTTGAAACTCGACTTTTTCAAAATCGAGTTAAGCCATATAGTGACGTTTTTAAGGACCTATAGTGACGTTTTTAAGGACCTATAGTGGCGTTTTGTAACTTGATATCCATGAAATCGAGTTATAGGCAATAAAATTGCCTATAACTCAATTTCATGGATATCAAGTTATAAAACGTCACTATGGGTCCTTAAAAAGGTCACTATAGGGCTCCAGAATATATATATATATATATATAATTTTTTTTTAACTCGATTTTGAGAAAGTCGAGTTTCAAAAGATGGGCATTTCCTTAATTAGTTTGGGAAAAAGGGCAAAAGGCTAATTAATTTGCCTGAAAAGGGCAGAAGCCCATTTTGTCCTTGAATGCTATATATGTAGACTCTACAAGGATATGGTTAGAGGAAATTCCTTCCTGTATCATTGCACATATACTTATAGATGTAAAACACTTTTTTGAACAAAATAAAATATGTTGTTTGACATCGAATAAAGAAACATGATAAATTGCTTGATACTATCCAACGTCACAATCCATAAAATAGATAGAATAACTATATATATATATATATATATATATAATCCAATATTTTTTTTAAGAGAGTTTCAACCTATGGCGTCCGCTTTTGCTGATAGCTCTTTATCATCAGAACAAAACACCGATCAGTTTTTGGTGTAAGCGGGAATTGAACCCCAGATCTCTTATTTAACCGTCAGAGATTTTACCAGTTGAGCAAACTAGAACCCTCTATAATCCAATATAGAGTGATACTAGGGATGCTACGATTTTTACTACACAAGTCTTACAAATTGATGTGTCACAAATCACAAAAAAAGTAATTCAAACATTTATTTATTGAGTTGTTGAAGTATTGCCAATCACATTCATTATCCCGTCAATTTGTAAGTTTTTCATAGTAAAATTGATAATAGCTTCAAGTCATCATATAAAAAGGTCATACTCAGTTGTGGCGGTTCCAAGAATATTTTTTAAGGGGGTCTTAATTTGTGTTGAAGAGGTTAACAATGACCTTGCTGTAAATAATATTTTCTTATTTCATTTTAATAATTAGAATGATAAGATGAGATCTTTTCTTGTAATCCATGAGCCGAGGTAAGATTTTTTAAGGCAACACAAGTTCTCTTAGAAGATAAGCCTTATGTAGGAGATAAATGTATCCATAGTACTAGCATGAGAATAAATGATAAACTATAAATTCATTGGGCATATTGTTTCTTAGTATAATGAAGATATTAATTATTGTTGCAAATATTAAATCTTGGTTATTTTTGAGATTTAAGATCAACAAATTACTAATTTTTGTTGTTAGACTTACTATTTTTTTATAAAGATTTTAAATCAAATTAACTTGTAGTTGGAATTTTTTTTTTTTTTAATTTGAAAATGCCAAAATAAAAATTGGTGTTGAACATGAATTGTTTTGTTTTTTGGTTTTGTTTTAGGGGGTTGAAGTTTATATTTTAGGATGATCAAAATAAATAATTTAAAAATATTATATATAATTTTTTTTTTCCCAAGTGAGGGGTTTAATTTGAACCCCGTGGAAACAACCTGGCGCCACCCCAGACTCAATGGCGTCTCAGTGCTTATTTATCATTTCTTCAACCCAAAAACCTAGACACTGCAAAAGCAACGATAAATTGATCAAATTTAAGGTGGGTCTCCTGTTTCTCATTAGCGCAGAGTTCAAAGCCTTGTCGAACCTTTTCCCACATTGGGTCATCCATTGGGTTATCCTCAAGTCATTTTTGATAACCCCAACTAATACATCGTGCAAATGTGACAACGTGATCATTTTTGTGTCTTTTTACAACGTGCATCCATTTTTTCAAGGCAAGGTAAAACTACTCCTTCAACATTATCAAGGTCAAAGGGAATTGGAAGTGGGTCTGAAAGTGAAGGATGGGAAGAAGTAGGGCCAAGATCATTAGCTTGCACTTCAACGAGAATAAAGATAAGTAAATCTATCATTGCCACCATGAGTTTCCCTTTAAATTTCCTAGCCATCAATTCTTTCCAACCTTATAAGTTTTCTTATTTATGAAGTTAAATTTATAAGGACTAAAAATCCTTCTCCTTTATATACAACTAAATGGTTATACATATTTGATACAAATATAATATAATCTATAAATTCAATTTTTTTTGTATATTTTAATAATTGTGACTTTTGGAAATATATATATATATATATATATATGTATATATACATACTATGGGCATTTTCGAGTTAAATGGCTTTCCACTATACATACTATGGGTCCCACTATACTATTTCAAGTTTTCAACTAATATTTACTTTTATCTACAGTACTTTCAGTAAAAAATTTTCAATTTCAGCAAAATAAACGGATCCCAAATAGACCCTTGGTATATGACTTTTCACAAAAATCAAATAGAGAGAACGACTATATATTATGGAAATATAATCATGCGTGTGTGTGACCAAAGACTAATTAACCATACACAAAGTAACCGAAAACGTAAATTATTGTAAGCAAACAATTTTATGTATATCATAAACACGCACATGCATGCAATAGGGGTATTTTGTTAAATAACTGAAAGTTCACGTTAAAATATCAGAATTCTAGTTTCAGCTTCAGCTAGAGAACTTAACATTGTTCAAGTAAAGTAGGTGTTAGGCAAATTGGATCAAATTCCAGATCAGCTATTTGAGAGGGCAATGGATTAATGCTTCCATCTTTGAGTGAAAAGACAAGGTAAAGAACAACCACAATCCAAAAATAACACTTTGGATTACTCAAATGTGTGTTTTTTTTATGCACTTAGGAAGGAGACTGAGAATTCCTAGTACTAGTGTATATCCAATACAATAGAAGATGTTCTTCTTCTTCTTTTTTGTCAAAATACTTCAAGAGTTGTAGTTTTTGTTGCACAAATATACTTCAAGAGTTGTAGTTTTTGGAAAGCTTGGAGGCATGAGCATGATGCTCTTTTGAGTTTTGAGTAATGCTACTTGAATTTTCTCACCTTTATTATCAAAGATCATGGCACACACATAATTGGTAGCTCTTTAGTATTTGAACATAACTAAAATAGGATGACCAAATTGGTATTGCTCTTTTGGCATTCGAAAAAACCTTAATTTTCAGACTCAAATCATGGTGCACACACAATTGGTAGCTCTTGTTATTTGAACATAAATAAAATAATAGAGAACAGATAACCAAATTGGTATTGCTCTTTTGATATTCGAAACAAAAAAAAAAAAAGGGTTTGTGACCAATTAGCCAAACACGAAGTAATGAAAAATGAAAATCATAGTAAGCTAACAATTCTATATAGTTTCTAATGAGCCCATAAAAACCATTAAGGTCGTCCATCTTAATGGATGATCATTGCGTCATTAGTAGGCCATCAAAGATAGATGAGTAACTGTCCAACACATTCAATAACAACCATCAAAGGTTTTAACTCTCTCATCAAAATAAAGAACATTACAATTAAGGTAATAATCACCCTCATTTATGTCCAATAGCTACCTAAGTCACCTATAAAAGAGACAATCTATCCATTTGCTAAGGTATGTCAAAAACTACTACAAAATACTACGAAACACTATCTATATATGAAATATATGGGCTCATACTAACTTAAATATCAGAGGCTCCCCCACCAATCACAACCCGGTGGTCTCTTCGATCTTTCTCTCCTTTATCTTGCAGGTCCTATAAGATTGTTTAATGCTTCGAATTGGACGAGCGACCCAATTGAAGATTTTAAGCATCATCAGTTTCTTTTCTTTTGAGAAAAAAATTCTATATAACTATTAAGTAATAACAAAAATCTGCAAATATAAATCATGCTCCATGTGAGGAAATAATGCATCATTGATTGATTATTAAATAATTTAGGACGTTCTGCAATTCATGGTCTACATCCATATTGAGAGATATGATTTAAGGTAGCTTTGTATGGTGAATTATATAAATGAAACAGTGATAATTGTTACTGAATGCATATCAAGTATTTTGCTTCATGAATAAAAATTTTGAAGTCTTTCTATTCCAGCCATTGTGCTCTAGATAATTTGGTCTTTTCTGTACTTGAAGTATTGTAGTTCTGGTGTTTGCTGCAGATTGCTAATAGCTCTGCTATCTATTTGACTCAGGGTCCATTAAGCTGTCGAATGTGTAACTTGCCTTCGTGTTTGCAATAAAAAACTTACTGGTTCAACAAATAAATAAATAAAAACCATTTTATGCATACATATGCCCCAGTTGCAAGTCTAAAATTGCATAATATTTTGATTGGTTAACTACAGTTGATATAGATAAAAGGGTGTCCCAGATTCTTTGCCTCGATTTTTCTGGTTTCTTAGCCTAATGTTGCTCACCAGGGTGTTCATTCTTGAATGGAATGGTAAAGGATTGAAAAGCCTGAATCAGCTCTGTATTTTGTTGCAGTTGTGTATCCCCTCTGGATTCAAAGAAAATCATCAAGTTTATGGTAGTAATATTATCAATGAAGAGAGTATTTTTCAATGTTATTAGAAACCATGTGAGGTTTAGGCTTACTGGTGGCAGAGCCTTTGGAGGGTTCACACCTCTATTTTTAGGTAAGTTTTTCTATGTATTGAGTTGTGCAGCTATTTGTTGCTGTATGACTTTTATCTTGTTCTTAACGAATTTGCTACCAAGTGGTTATTTTAATATCCAGCCATTTACTCTTCTAAACACAAGGAAAAATTAATTAAGATACCAATGCTTGAATGTCACCTTTCTAGAAATCATGGTTCTGCTTAATTCATAAATCAGTTTTCTGAAAATAGCACCTAAATGGATTTGAATGTTGTTCTAGCAACCCAGATGATAATTGATAATAATAATAGCCGATTATCTAGGTATAGATTAAGTTGAAAATATAAGTCATGCAAATTTTTATGAGACCTATATATATTTCAAGTACAAGGTCTACCTAGAGAAGGTAAAATGCACACATCTGATGTGTTGGGGTGCCATTAAGAAGGTATATGAAGGCACCAAACTCTTGAGACTACTAAATTTATTTACCTGATTTGGATTTTGTGAGAGTGCCTTTTTCGGGATACTCAGGCCCAAGGATCCCGGGCCTGAATGAAAAGGAAGGATTTGGTGGACCGGGCCTTGACTCACCACAGCTAACGAGCTGTTTAAGAATCAAGTGAATGCAGAGAATTCTCCTGACAATATACAGAAAAATGACAAACAAGGATATCGAAGAATGCCAAAAATTAACAACGTAAGTTCAGAAGGAAAGAAAAACAGGATTAGCAAGACGATAAAAAATAGTGCTGTGGGGATCCTGGGAATTATGAAACAGTATTTCATTAATACATTATCTGTTTGATTACAGAAAGCTCACTAGGACGTGATACAAGGTCCAATCAAGCTCAAAAATTGCAGTCTTGAATGGCTATTTCAGCCTTCAAAACTTGCAAAGTTTGATTCTCGTTGAATCCGAGTATGTGCAATAGTGGCCTTTACAGGATACCGGGAAGCAATATTTGTTTTTCCCTTAGTATTTTTCTTTCTGCACAGATTTTTCTGATAGTTTTTCCTAGAGAATTTCTTCTTTCTTGTGTTTCTTTCTTTTTTTCTCGCTGCCTTCTTCACAACCCATCCCCCCCTTTTATAATGGAGTTTTCTGGGCTTCCCGGGGAATCGTTGGTTCCCCTGTTTTGTTCTTTTGCAAACAGAGCATATCCTGTCCCCATCGTCTCGGTAAGTCCCTTTTCCGTTTTCTCTCATTCTTTCCTTCTCTTGGTTCTGATTCTTTCGAAAGTTTCTGGTTAGCCATCCTCTTCGGGACGTGCTTAGGTATGCCCTTCTCGGCATCCCCATTTCTGGCGTTCTTCCTCTTTTCCCTTTCTTTCCTATTTGGGCGGAATCCTGTTCTGCCATTTTTGAAAGTCGTTTGTTATCATTCTTCTTCCCTGTCCTGGTTCCCCGAGGCCTTTTCTGTCTGTGCCATGAGAGGTCGCTCGCGTTTTTTGCTTTTATTTCTTGTTTTCTTCTTCTGTCTTCTTTCTATCGATCTGTCCCAGTCTTCCTTTTTCTTTGTGCCTGAAGGGATCCATGCCTATTGATTGTTCCTGAGGATCCTTGCTTCTTTATACTTTGCCGTGGTCTCTTTTTTGGATGCTTCTTTCTTTTCTGGGTTTCAGGATCCTCTGAACCTTTCTTTTATTCCCCCATGGGTCTTCCGTATCTATTGCTTTGGGCTTAGCCTGAATTTTCCTTTTGGGCTTGACTTGTTCTTCTGTTTTGGGCTTATTTTATTATGACCCTTTTTTAGAC